>NW_026068006.1:2016616-2049833 GCF_014885135.2 Alexandromys fortis | reverse complement strand
TCGGGAACTCACCAAGGCCAGCTGGCCTGGGTCTGAAAAAGCCTGGGTTAAAACAGGTCTCACGGAACATAGCGGACAATGAGGACTACTGAGACCTCAAGAACAATGGCAACGGGTTTTTGATCCTACTGCACGTATTGGCTTTGTGGGAGCCTAGGCAGTTTGGATGCTCACCCTACGAGACCTGGATGGAGGAGGGTGGTCCTTGGACTTCCCACAGGGCAGAGAACCCTGATTGCTCTTTGGGCTGACGAGGGGGGGGGGACTTGATGGGGGAGGGGGAGGGAAAGGGGAGGCGGAGGTGGGGAAGAGACAGAAGTCTTTAATAAATTAAAAAAAAATGCTCATAGAAACATTATATATATTTGTTTGAATACACACTAATGGTCAAAGAAATAAACAGTGTATTCCTAATGTAGAATGCCATACAGCAGGAGAGAGACACAATCCATGCTAATCTACAGTGAGGACTTAGACACAAGACTACACGTAACATATTTCCTCTGTAAGCAAGCAAAGTGAAAGGCAGTTTTTTGTTGTTGTTGTTGTTTTGTTTTGTTTTTTGGTGACAGGAAGCATACTAGGCTTCAGACTTTGGAAAGTATGTAGAGGATTTCTTAGGAACTTTATTTAATTGTTCATTAGAAAAGAGCATTTTCTATGAAAATTCAAAGCTTTTTACTTTATGTGTAGATTTTTGTTTGTATCAGTATTAAAAACAAGAAGTGCCTGAACCTGGAGGGAAGGCACTTCTGAGGGAATAAACAGCAGGTTGGAACAGATATAAACCACTAACAAAACTGGCCAGCATTCTCAGCTGCTTTTGGTTGATCAAGTTCCTTCCCCATTCTTACAGAGAGGTAAGGCTTTTCCATGTGGACAACTCAGAAAAGGCAAACTTTTAGAGCTAAGCAAAACCAGGAAAAGATGGCAGAATCATATGACCCAATAGCAAGGCCCTCAGTCCCTTCATCTTTCTCAGCTACAAGAACACTGACTTCTCCATAGGTCATTTGTATCTCTCTACAGACTCTCCCATCTATCCTGCTAGGTACTTAGGTGAGATAAGAAATCATTTTTGGGCAAAATGGAAAGTTTGTAAGAAAGACCTACAGATAGTGAAACACAAATACCCTCAATTTAACAGATTTTACTCAATGACTAATCACTTTGTGTTGAGCACCATTCTAATTCGTTTTGATAAAAATAAAAACAAATGTAAGCAGTTTGTATTCTAGTGGGGGATGATAAAAAACCCAAATATGTATTATTAAGCATATCAAATAATAAAAAGTGTGGGAGAAAGGGAGAAAAGAAAAAGCCAAGGCAGAAGCATTGAGAGGCAAATATATACAGTTTTAAATAAAGTGAACATTCTAGACTTTATAAAGGAAACGTGAGCAAAGACTTGAAGGACATGTCGGTTTCAGCTTGGTCACACAATCACAAGGCCCACCTCTATCTAATATGAGCAAAAATTGTATCAAAATGAACTCTCTGAATATGAGAAAACACCCAAGAATCTACCAGCATATGAACAAATAAAATAAAATAGAAAATGAAGTAAGAAAACAAGTAAATTTTAAAAAGGGAATTTCAGGGAGAGGCACTGAAGGGAATGCAAGAAATTTCGAAACAAGCAACACATAAATATCTCCAGTGACACATATCCATGAAACAAGAATAGAATGCTGTTCTCTTAAAAACCAAAGAACAGAAAGAAAGTCCTAGAAATTAAAAAATATGCATTAAGGTGAAATGTTCTTTAAGAAATATAAATTAAGGGGCTGAAGAGATGGCTTTATGATTAAAAGCACTGGTTGCTGTTCCAGAGGTCTTTTTTTTTTTAATTTATTTATTTATTAAAGATTTCTGCCTCCTCCCCGCCACCACCTCCCATTTCCCTTCCCCTCCCCCATCAAGTCCCCCTCCCTCATCAGCCCAAAGAGCAATCAGGGTTCCCTGCCCTGTGGGAAGTCCAAGGACCACCCACCTCCATCCAGGTCTAGTAAGGTGAGCATCCAAACTGCCTAGGCTCCCCCAAAGCCAGTACGTGCAATAGGATCAAAAACCCATTGCCAACCTTACTAGACCTGGATGGAGGTGGGTGGTCCTTGGACTTCCCACAGGGCAGGGAACCCTGATTGCTCTTTGGGCTGACGAGGGAGGGGGACTTGATTGGGGGAGGGGGAGGGAAAGGGGAGGCAGCGGTGGGGAAGAGACAAAAATCTTTAATAAATAAATAAAAAAAACCAACCCATTGCCATTGTTCTTGAGTTCTCAGTCGTCCTCATTGAGGTCTTGAGTACAATTCCCAGCATCCACAAACATCTATAATGAGATTTGGTGCCCTCTTCTGGCATGTAGGCATAGGTGCAGGCAGAACACTATATACATAAATAAATCTTAAAAAAAAATAGAAGTTAAATTAATTGCTTGGAAAACAAAGGGAGATGGGAATCTATGTACAAAGTATTACAGTTAAAAATGCCAGTCTGACTACTTGAGAGAGAACAAAAGGAAAAGTATCAAAGCACATGAGCATGTTACAAGGCAAATGTCCCCAAATTGACAGGAGTCCAACACAATGACAAGGCACAGCACCATCACAGTTCAAAGCATCAACGATTAAGAAGTTATAAAAGCTTCTGGAGAGATAACAGGTCACATGTAAAGCATCAGAAATTGAAAGTGGTGCTGTATTTCTCAACATTTACACTGAAAACTACGAGGTGATGGAGAATGTGTTTAAAATAATGAAGGAAAATCATTTCCAAGATAGAACTCCAAACCCAGCCAAACCATCTCTCAAGGGTGAGATTAAATAGTTTTCAGTCATACAGGATTTCAATAATTTACCTCCCATGTGGAAGATGAATTCCACCCAAAAAGGAAGCAAAACAAGGAAGATGAGGACCTGAGATTCAGAAATAAGGACTCTGCAAACAGAAGAGGTGGGAGAGGAGAGAGATGAAGAAGTTGGAGGGAAAAGAGCTAAGGAGATAGCTATGCAGGCTGGAAAGCTGACGCAAAGCTGGGCTTTAACTACAGGAAGAGTCCAAGGAGAAGGATCTATGCCCAGTAGTAGATGTGCCAACACAAAATGAACTCAGTGGTATTCTGAAGTTATTTTTGTTTGTCTCATAATGCTTTATTTGGGACTTTTGGTTTTTGTTAACCTTACAAGTCTTGCTTATATATTATTACAGTTTCAGATTTTGGGTTTTTATGGGATTTATTCTATTTATTTATTTATTTTGAAAAACTTTCCGCCTCCTCCCCACCTCCCATTTCCCTCTCCCTCCCCCCACTTCTCCCTTTTTATGGGATCTTTGTGTATGTAAATTTGCGAGTCTCTATGTCTATATGTGTTTATTGTGTTTTCTCTTTGGCTCCTTTCTTCTGTTTGTTGTTTGTTTTTGCCCTATTTTAGTTTGTTTGCTTTGCTTTAGTTGCCTGTTCGTTTTTTAATGAGAACAAGGAGTATGAATTTGGTGGGTGGAGAAGGGAGAATCTGGGGGAGGAAAGCCAACTAAGACATCTATGTGGTAAAGGCTAGATGGCAGAATTTATTTACTTTGTGTGTGTGTGTGTGTGTGTGTGTGTGTGTGTGTGTGTGGAAGTCCATACATGTGGGTGCCAGAAATAGATGTCCACGTGTTCTTTTTAATTCATTTTATGTGTGTGAGTGTCTTATGTGTACCACACAGGTAGGTGCCTGGTTGCCCATAAAGGCCTGAACAGAGGGCCGAATCTCCTGAAACAGCAGTTACAAATATCTGTAAACCACCACTTGTGAGTGTAGAACTGAATCCAGACCCTCTGCAAGAGCAGCAGGTATTCTTAACTGCAGAGTCATTTCTCCAGTCCATACCTTATTTTTTTTTGAAACAGTCTCTTACTGACTGTAATGTCAATTTAGCTAGCCCAGCTGGCTGGCCAGGGAGCTCCAGGGATCCACCTGCCTCCTCTCCAGCGCTCCCTGCCACCCAGCATGAGGGTGGAGAAATATCTTTTATGGGGTGCTGGGGATCCAAACTCAAGTCCTCATGCTTTCTAGGCAGACAGTTTATCTACAGAGTCATCTCCCTGGCCCAGAAGTCAAAATCTGAAAGTACTTTCACCACTAAACTTCTGAACATCACAAAAGAAATAAAGTAACTAAACCATGTCTCTCTGGGAAAAGAAGAGTAAGACAACACATCCAGAAAATGAATAAAAATAATTCAAAAGGCCCTAATCCTACTGTCTTTAAAGAAAGGTAGAACTTTGAAGGAGAGCAGAAGTAATTCAATCACATGAGTCTCACAAGGTACAGTGAGTCTCTGTGCACAGAGAAAAGTTAGGACAATGAGGGGAAGAACATTCTTGTCAGATCCAGGCAGAAGCAAAATCCAGCACACAGTTCTAAATATCTGAATGTAAGCATTTCTGAGGGGCCTCAGGAGCAAACGAAAGAGCCTCCAAACACAATCTGCTTAAAACATTTCTCATTTCACTGGCCCTATAATTTATATGACCAGTGTCTTTTATAAAAATACAAAAGCATGAAACATCAAATTCATACCTTACTTTCAGAAGGGTTGCAACAAATTTAGGTTACCAGGTTAAGAATAAAGTGACAGTATATAAGTCAGTGTTTTGGAGTGAGATGCAACAAATTTTACTTTATGTAAGTTTTAAAATGACTGAACTAACTCTACTACTTACAAACAGGCTTAGATATAATTTGACTTCATCTTCATGCGAACTGCCATCTTTGAGAAAAATGTTAGCCTGTTTCCTAAAACTGCAGCCACTGCCAACTGTGCACAAAAAGCGAGGCATTCTATTCTATTCACAAGCACCAACAAACAGCCCACTGGGGAAATGGCAGTGTGCCAGGTGCCCTGTGAACAATTAGGCTTCGTGGCAATCACAAAACTCAGACCCCTGAGGCCTTTAGAAAACTAACATGTTAAGGACTTGTGCTTTTATTTCTCCCCAGAAGCCATATGTGAGATAGTTTGCTTAGATAGCAATCTTTTCCATCCTCTAAACTGAAAAAGAAAAGATTAAGACAACTAGTAAGTAAATGATTGAGTGTAACACACGGGAGGTTAAAAAGCTCCACTGCCTACCAGATCCACTGACTAAAATGGAAGAGCCTGGTTCTGATCATCCGGATTAATAATTAAGATACATACAAGTACCAGGAAATGCAAAAGGACATTTTTATTGATCAAGAAACAAAGGCAAATGGGTTTAAAATGATCTTTATGAGAAGCAGGTGAAATATTAACTCAGATTTTCTCTTTTATTAACTTCTACAGTAAAAAGTTTCCAAGAGAAAAACAAATGCTACACCTTATGGGCAACTGCAATCTAGACTTTCCATTTTACCAAACTGAGTTCCCTATCATGTTGTAATGTTCCAAGTCTGAGTGGAGTTCGGACTGTCCATCAGCCACTGGATTACATCTGGAAATTCACTGCCTGACTATGACACAAACCTCAGAAGTAGCATGGATGCAGAAGCAGATGAAGTGGATAAGCTCACGAATGAAAGTTACTATTTGGGTACATAAACACACTTCCTAACATGCTTCTAGCTTAGGAAGTGATTACTTAGAGCAGTGGGCCACAACCCCTCTGGGAGTCACAAATCGGAGATCCTGCATATCAGATATTTACAATTCACAACAGTAGCAAAACTACAGTTATAAAGTAGCAACAAAATAGTTTTATGGCTGTGGGTCACCATAACATGAGGACCTGTATTAAAAGGTTGCAGAGATAGGAAGGTTGAGAACCACTGGTTTATAGTCAGCTGAAAATATTGCCAGGAAAAAAAATACACTTAAGACTCTGAATTTTAAGTAAAATATAGGATATTTAAGATATTATTATGTGTATCTAGTCATCAGACTTCACTTTATAATAAAATAAACTTTAAACGGTGAAAGTTAATATTCACTCTTCATGCATGTCTTCAACAAAGATCATAATTTCTCAACCCCAATTCTAATTTTGCTTAAAATTGTCCATTTTTTTACAGTATAAATACATAAAAGCCCTTATTTGACACTCTCTGATGTGACAACACATACCATGTATCTGTGACAAATCACCCTATAAAGCTATAAAGGAAGCTCTCACAATCCGGGAATACAAGGACCAACAAGTGTTTTCACTACATCCAGAAAGCACAAAGTTTTTATATTCCAAGACGAATTTTCGGCGGGGTGTGTGGTGGGGGGAGAGGTGGTGACAAGCAGACACTGATGGCCGCACAAGCATCCTGCAGACACCCTGCAGGCGGCTCTCTAGTTTCCTGGGCTTATGCTATAGAGGTATTGGCACAATGGGAAGTTCAACACCATAATTGCTTATTTCTCTGTTCCTAGCACAAGAGGTAAAGACAAAAATTAAGCACAAATATATAAATATAAAATGCTTTAATTATTTTGAAAGGATGTAAATTTACAACCATTACACAAATAAGGAAGAAGCACAGGGTGGGGGTGGGGAGGGTGGGTTGAAGCAGTGTTCCAAAGGTTCAGTTTACAAGGACCTCACACAAAGTTTTTTTTTTTCTTGCCTCTGCAACTCTTACTAGAAACAGTACTATTTGTTGAAAATGCACTAGCTGCCAAGAGCTATGGTCCATCTAAAGCAAAACTCTTAAGATGGAAATAGAGTGCTAACACAAAAAAAGGATAGGATTCTATATACAAATTTCTGCAAAAATCTATTTAAAAACAAGGTGAAATTTTAATTTTGATATATCCTTTTGCCTAAAAATGTGTAAGAAGAGATAAAACTGTAGACCATATACTAGTGTATTGAAGCAATCGGAAGTAATGAAATTTCCACTCTCTAATTAACCTTTTCTGTAAGTTATTGGGAATTCAGCACTGCCCTTGGTTCACATGAGGAACAATGGGAAAATTTTCCGAATGGTTGAACACGAACCCTGACAAGTGTGGAGAGCCAACTACAATACATTATATGGTAGCATAACTTGCCACCCACGCTGCTGAGAGAACAGCTTTCAAACACATGCACTGAGCTGGAAAACCACAAAATCCCTTATTACACATTGTCTTTCTTACTCTAGGTGAAATATATCATCAATTCTTTCCATTATAAATCTTTTTATATCACTATTTTTGAAACCCATTTATAATGTGTTGTTTTCTGACAATGGAGGTGTCTTTTTTAAAGGGGAAAATACACTACTTTTCATTCTCCTACAGTGTTACAAATAAAGACTGATACGACAGGACAAAAACCTATCATTTTAGGGATCCATATTATCTAAGCTAAGCTTCAAGATAAAACTCCATTTCTTTGCTCACCACTGGAAAAGAGCTCACTGCAATACTAGCATCAGTAACTCACAGAGACAAGTGCAGAGCACACACACACACACACCTACTCTCTCAGAAATTCAAATACACTATTTCACTACTTTTTTAAAAATTCAAGATAGTTAAAATGTTTTTAATGAGCTTCCTGTAATATTTTTGCCTGATTTATTCCTCTCCCAGTGCACCTCATATCTTTTATATTTCCTTTTCCCGACTGCTGTCCAGCATGACCCATTTCCATGGATAGACCACTAACTGAATTACAAAGTTTCAAAAGTGAAAGATGTTAATGCTCTTTCTAGGGTTTTCATTTACCACACTGTTGGCAAAGGTAATTTTATTTTTCAGTATTTCTATAATGATAAGTTATTCAAACAGGCCTGAAACCTAACAATATATAACAATACTGGCCCTCCAAGGAAATTTTACCTTAACAATCTAGAGCTCTATAATTTGCTCCAAGTCAATAATGCATTATTTGACAGAAACTCCAGAAGAGAACCATACGTGCAGTTTCCAACATCCTCATCAAGATTTCTCCCCAAGGGAAGAAAGTGCTACCACTTCTCCGAAATTTTTTATAAAAACAAGTGTCTGCTCTACTTAAAATAGTAACAAAACCTTTAAGTTATCAAGCACTATTTATATCTTAAAGAAGAGAAGAGCATGGTTATTGAGTGCTTATTAGGGGATAAACAATATGAACAAGCACATCAACTATGACTACAAATTTCAGAGTTAATAAGTGGAAAAATTAATTGAAATCAATTCTACCTAGATCATGTGGAGCATCACTGAGCCTAAAATGTGTAAGATGATCCTTGATTTTCGGCCACTATCATCAGTGCAAAGCTCTAGCGCCATTCCAGAAAAGGGTTATACTCAATTATTAATGAGGAATACCTGAAGATTAATGAGTAAGTAAGGGTGTTTTGACACTGATATGGTTAAATCAATATCTAACTTATATTAATGGTGAATAAACATTACCACTTTTTATATCCGTTCCTTCTCAAGTACACTCATAGATATAAATGTGCACGTGATTGCTGACACACGCTTGCAGCTACATACATGCCTGCGCTCTCCCTTCCCCTCCCTCTCTCCTCCCTCCTTCCCTCCCTCCCTCTCTCCCTCCCTCCCCCCCCCACACAGATACAAACACATCAGTTTCTAAGGCAAAAAGTACTATTCGTGATTCCAGACCACAAAACACGAAAAGCTTTACTAACGCCCCTGTTGTCAAGACATCAATTTCTTCCCAAGAATGATTTTTCAGAGGTCATAACTGTTCTCTAGGTGTTTGTCTTTGGTTTCATTTTATTAATGTTTAAACGATGTTAAAGAGGCATGCCCTGAATCAGGCAGTGGTAGTGCACACAACTTTAATCCCAGTACTTAGGAGGCAGAGGCAGGCGGATCTCTGAGAGTTCAAGGCCAGCCTGGTCTACAAAGTGAGTTCCAGGACAGCCAGAGCTGTTATACAGAAAAATCCTATCTCTAAAAATAAGAATAAAAACAAAAAGAAAAAAGAAGCATGCCTTGAACACTTGGAAACTCAGTAACTTCTGGCAGCTTTCCCACCTTTAGGATGCTATGATGACTCTCACAGCTCCATTCACTGTCTAGCAGAAAAGCTTAGGAAAATAAATGTGCAATTAGGAAAATCAGAGCTTTTCTGAAACTTTTAGCTTGGTTTACATCTTGACAGTTAAGATGCACATAAATCACTTCTTTCTTAAAAAGAAAAAGTCTATTTATATTCTCTACTTATTAATTTATTGCTGTAAATTTTGCATTACTAACTAAAAATAGCACATTCTTCAAGACAAGGAAAAGTGTAAGTGCTCAGAAGTAAAACCCAAAGTTATCCATGCTACTAAATCAGCTTTATTTTTCAAATGATGCCAATAAAAATGAATCTCAAAACATAAAACACTTGGAGAACAAAGTGCAAAACTCAAAGGCAAAAGTTACCCTACCAGAAGATCAATGTTTCAACATAACAGGGCTCTATTAGATTTTGTGTTAGTAGACAACATGAAATGGATTTAAATTGCTTAACTGTTCCTTCACACACAACAGTAATTCACTGATAGTACAGTTTCAATGGATTAAATCTGTACTATATAAAACCAGTAGAACCTGTATTTGTATAAGAAGCAGATGAGTTGTTGGGGTGGACACCAAATGCCAAATAGTAATGATTTTTCAAAGTCAACAAGTGACACTTCCAGGCTGCATCCAGTACCAGGGAACCCAACAATCTATTTACTTTCCCTTGATCAGACCTTAATACAGATAAGACATTTTTATTTAGTGCTGTGCAGTCTCAGGCAGCCAAATGGGTGCAAGGCTAGAGCAGCAGCCAACATTCTGCTGGAATGGGCAAAGAGAGAAGCTGGAAGGGGCATTTGCATATGACTGAGACCACTGTCACTAGTGGACAGGACACAAGCATCATGATTAAGGCTGGGTGTCCACTATTGCTCAGTTTATAATGGATGTCTACATAACATATCTCATTTCATCTTTACAGTTATTAAATAGGGTAAGAACTGTGAATCTCAGTTTTTTTAAATAAATTCTAAAAAACAAAAAGGACAGACCATATTATAAAGTAAGTGATAATACCAAGACTCCGATCCTGATCTGACAGACTCTAAACATCAAGCAGCATGTGGTAAAGACAATCTAGAAACCTGTTCCTTCTCTGTTTAGGTCTCATCCTTCTGTCCTACTATGAAAACAATGTTTAAATCCCAGATTGCAAACGATGGAGCAGACTGCCCCTCCCCATTAGCCAAGGTTGAAGACTTGGAGTTCAATGGCAAGTACATTGTGAACAGACCACCTCAGTTTAAATGGAGTTCAGTGAGGCATGGGAATTCCATATTCTAATAATCTGGACTTCAATTAATAGAAAACTCTCAAACATGAATTCCAAATTTATCTTAAGCAAGTCCCTGCCAACACAAGACAGCTCTTGATGCAAAAGAAACATTCCAAAGGCAGGAGCACCCCTCAAGATCTCACTGACAAGTCTCAGAGAAACAGTAAAATGATTTTTTTAAAAATAATTAATGAGACTAACATTTCCCAACAAGATCTTATCAAATAGATGAGTATATTTTTTTTCTGATCTTACCCTTTTCTGTTCTTAAACATGAAGCAGTTCCTACCTAAATCCTAAGTCAAAAAGGGAAAGTGGGAGGGGGTATCTGTGCTTACCCTCTAAGATGCCCTCCTTATACTGAACCAAGGTTTCTCATCTTTGATGTAAATCTCATCATAAGATGTAAATTAGGAATCTTCTAGGTTCCCCAGAAGTATGCTTAATTCCCTTTATCATTGTCTCTAAGAGCATAAAGTTCTATCAAAAAGTAGGCCCACAGGACAGTTGATTTAAGGACTGATCTGCCTTTAGTCCTGTTCTTCACTAAAGCTGAAAGAAATGCCCTCTTCCCTGTTTTTAAACTAAATAAATATCAAGAGACATTGCAGGAGGGAAATGTATAAAATATTAACTGAATCTAGTAAGTAAGCCAACTATTTATCCACAGTGGAAGCTAGCAAATCTCTCTCTCTCCTCCCCCCCTCTTACACACACACACACACACACACACACACACACACACACACACACACATACACTAATAGATCCAAATTTGTTCCTAGCATTTAAAATAAAATAGAGTGTTATTCCTGGTTCTGACACAGTACAGAGATTTTTCCACTTACAGACTAGATTCCTAAGGCCCATCATTAAACTCATCTAAGCACATAAGCAAATTTTTAGTACAGAAACAATGGTTATATCATCTCATCTATTGGAGGCTAAGAAAGTTGGCATACTTTCCTTTCTCTACTACTCCTGTGTGCCTATGAATTAACAATAAAGAGAAATCCTAGATATCCTATAAAATCAAGCTTATGCAGTACTGCCGTCAATACAGAATATGTACAACATGCACACTATCCAGAGAGTTCGTAATTTTAAAATAATAAAAGTATGGGAATTTTAACTCTTGCAGGAATATTCCACAGACCCAAGAGTAAGTCTTAAAGCAACAGGCATCATAGTTATGTCGATACATATTTTGTAGGTAAAATATCTTCAGCAATTCATAAAATATGAAAACAAAGGTTCAAGATTAAATTCTGAGGTTTGGCAATTATATGAAACGATAATGCTCAGTGGACAATGAAAACAAACGTATTATGGTTTATAGGATATACAGAGAAAAATAATTCTTTTTTCTCATAAATTTCAAGGAATATGTCAAAAGCCAGAGTCATATGTATGATTATTATTAAAAATAATAACACTATGTAAACAACATACATTGCCCAGATTCAATATAGGTAAAATGAGAGGCAGATCCAAAACCAGGAGCTTGCTGAATGTTCTACTCTCCCTGGAACTGTATAGAGACATCGTCAGGTTTTAAATAATTGCAAAGTACCTTTATGTTAATTTCAGAGTCATTTCCATAGCTTGGTTAGTTGGGTTAGTTAATTCAGTACAAATTGAAATGCTGTAAGTTAAAGAATATGTTATTTTAACTGCATATTTTTAAAAATCAGGGTGAAGTATTACTACATATGAATATTACTACATGTGAATTTTACTCCATGTGAAATCAAAAAACAACCACAGAGACATTTGCAAATCCCTATGTATTGCTACTCTATTCACAATATAGAAGTAGCCTGGTCTACAGAGCAAGTTCTAGGACAGTCAGGACTATAACACACAGAAAACTTGTCTCAAAAAAAAAAGGGGGGGGGGAATGCCTCCAGCATCACCATCCCTGACTTCAAGCTCTACTATAGAGTTATAGTAATAAAAACAGCTTGTTATTGGCATAAAAACAGTCAGGTGGATCAATGGAAGACCCTGGCACTAATCCACACACCTACATTGATTTTTGACAAAGAAGTCAAAATTGTACAATGGAAAAAAGAAAGTATCATCAACAAATGGTGCTGGAATAATTGAATATCAACATGTAGAAGAATGCAAAGATCCATATCTATCGCCAAGTGGATCAAAGACCTCAACATAAATCCAGTCACACTGAACCTCATAGAACAGAAAGCGAGAAGAAAGAAAACCTTGAACAAATTGGCATAGGAGACCACTTCCTAAATATAACCCCAGTAGTACAAACACTGAGATCAACAATTAACAAATGGGACTTCCTGAAACTGAGAAGCTTCTACAAGATAAAAGATATGGTCAACAAGACAAAATGGGAAAAGATCTTCACCAACCCCACATCTGACAGAAGGCTGATCTCTAAAAAGAACTCAAGAAACTAGACATCAAAATACCAAATAATTCAATTAAAAAAATGGAGTACAGATCTAAACAGAGAACTATCAAAAGAGGAATCTCAAATGGTTAATAAACACTCCAAGAAATGTTCAACATCCTTAGCTTTCAGGGAAATGAAAATCAAAAGGACTCTGAGACGCCATCTTCTACCTGTCAGAATGGCTAAGATCAAAGACACAAGTGACCACTCATGCTGGATAAGATGTATTGCAAGAAGAACACTCCTCCATTGCTAGTGGAAGTGCAGACGTGTACAGTCATTTTGGAAATTAATATGGAGGTTTCCCAGAAAATTGGGACTCAAGATGCAGCTATACTACTGATGAGCATATACCCAAGGGATACTCCACCACACCACCAGGACACTTGCTCAACTACATCCATAGCAGCATTATTCATAACAGCCAGAACCTGGAAACAACCTAGATGCCCCTCATGACCCTCAACTGAAGAATGGAAAAAGAAAATATGGTACATTTACCCAAAATTACTCAGCTGTTAAAAATAATGATATTATGAAGTTTACAGGCAAATGGACAGTACTAGAAAAAAAAATCATCCTGAGTGAGGTAACCCAAACCCAGAAAGACAAACATGGTATGTAATCACTCCTAAGTGGATGTTAAATATAAAGCAAAGAATAACCAGGCCACAGTCCACAGTCCTAGAGAAGCTAGGTAACAAGGAGGACCCTATGAAGGACACACATCAATCATCCTAGGAAGGGGAAATAGAAAAGATCTCCTGGGTAAATTGGGAGAGGGGAGGAGGAGGAGGAGGAGGAGGAGGAGGAGGAGGAGGAGGAGGAGGAGGAGGAGAGAGAGGGGGGGGCAATGAAAAAGATATCTTGATAGAGGGAGTCATTATGGGATTAGGGAGAAACCTGGTGCTAGGGAAATTCCCAGGAATCCACAAGGATGACCCCAGCTAAGATTCCTTAGCAATAGTGTCTGGACTGGCCTCCTGCAATCAGATTAGTGACTACCCAAATTGTCATCATAGAACCCCCATCCAGAAACTGTTAAAAGCAGATGCAGAAATCCACAGCTAAGCACTGGGTTCAGCTCCTGGAGTCCAGTCAAAGAGAGAGAGGAGGAATTATATGAGCAAGGAAGGTCAAGATCATGCCACAGAGACAACTGACCCAAGCTAGTGGGAGCTCATGGACTCTGGACTGTCAGCTGGGGAGCCTGCATGACACTTAACTAGCTCCTCTGAATGTGAGTGACAGTTGTATGGTTTGCCCTGTGTGAGGGACCCCTGATAGTGGGACTAGGATTTATCCCTGGTGCATGAACTGGCTTTTTGGAGCCCATTCCACATGGCAGGATACCTTGCTCAGTCTTGATGCAGGGCGGGGAGGGGCTTGGTCTTGCCTCAACTTGATCTGCCAGGCTTTGCTAACTTCCCATGGGAGGCCATACCCTCTCTGAGAAGTGGATAGGAAAGAGGGAAAGGGAGTGAGAGGGTAATGGGAAAAGGGGAGGGAGGAGGGGAGGAGTTGGTATGTAAAATGAATTAAAAAATTTAAAATAATAAAAGAGCAGAATGAGAAAAATAGAAAATGGCTCCATAAGATCAGGTTGTAAGTAAGCCTACACTACATTTTCTTAATTAGTGATCAATGGAGGAGGGCCCAGTACATTGTTAATGATACCATCCCTGGGTAGGTGGTCTAGGTTCCATAAGAAAGCATGCTAAGCAAGCCAGTGAAGCAAGCAAATAAGCAGCACTCCTCCATGGACTCTGCATCAGCTCCTGCCTCCAAGTTCCTGTCCTGTCTGAGTTCCTGTCCTGACTTCCTTCAGGGATAAACAGTGATGTGGAGTGTAAGATAAACAAACCCTTTCCTTCACAGCAATAGTGACCCTAACTGAGACAGTGAAATAGTCCAGAACCGACAAGAACTGTCTGCCTTCTCTCACATGTAGAACCTATAAGAGTCTTAGGAAATTTAATACTTTGTATGCTAATTAAAATTCAAAAGAAATAAATGTAAACATACATATATAAAACTGGAGAACAGAAAGGTGGATGCCAGAGGTTAGAGGTGTAGGGGCTGGCGAGATGCTATTAAAGGATACAAACTGTCAGTCAAATAGGAGGAATCAGTTCAAGAGATCTATTTACATCATGGTAACTATGGACAGTAATATATGGTGTGGGAAGTCCTTTTGTATATGTGTTGCTTTTATTGGTTAATGAATAAAGAGGCTGCTTTTGGCCAATGGCTTAACAGATCATAGCCAGGCTGGAAGAGATACATAGAGAGAGAGTAGGCGGAGTCAGTGAGAAGCCATGTAGCCCCACCAGTGATGGGCTTGGCGGATCGGAAGTTGTAATTAACCAAAACAACTTAAAATAATATTCAGCTTTAATAAACAGAAGAAAGGAAACTTACAAAACCAGGGTTCCAGTGATTCAGGAGAGCAGGAACACAAAGAGTAAGAGCACATGGATGTTTTTATTGGCTATCTGTGGCCCCAGGGGGACACACCTTAAGCAGCATGCGATTGGCTGAAGTCCCCCATCACACCAGAGACAGCACCGGTGGACAGAACCTTGTGGGTAAGTCATAGCCACATGGCAATACACAGGTTAATAGAAATGGGTTAAATTAAGAGGTAAGAAGAGCTAGCCAATAAGAAGCTAGACCTAATAGGCCAAGCAGTGATTTAATTAAGTTTCTGTGAGGTTATTTCAGGGCTGAGCAGCTAGGAACAAACAAGCAGCCTTCCCCCAACAAATATATTCTATACTTGACAATTACTAAGACAGCCTTTTTTTAATGTTTACTAATTTATTATGTATGTTGGGGGAGGGGTACAGTCAGCTCTTTGCTTCTAACCATATGGGTCTCAGGTATTGACCTCAGCTCATCAAGTTTGTCAGCAAGCACCCTTACCCAAGGAGCCATTTGACCGGCCCAATAAATGGTAGATTTTAAGATGTTCTCAATACAGAAGAAAGAAGAAGAGGAAAAGAACAAGAGGAGGAGGAGGGGGCAGAGGAGAAGGAAGAAAGGAAGAAGTGTTAGAGCTGGTAGAGTGCTTTACTGCAAACACGAGGGACTGAGGTGGACCCCAGAACCCACATAAAAAGCTTGTTGTAATCCTAGCACTGGGGAGGTGGAGATAGGTGAATCTTTGGGGCCTGGAAGCCAGCATCCTAGCCTATTTGATAACCTCCAGGTCAGTGAGACCCTGTCTAAAAAAAAGGGGGGGGTGTAATCTGAGGAGGCACACCTACAGTTGTCCTCTGTCCTTTACTTGCGTACACATACACAAAAACGTTATGAAGGAAAGTATATGCTAATATGCTTTATCTAATTCTTCTGTAATGTATACACATACCAAAACATTTTGTTAGCATAGTATTTTTATTAGGTTACATAACCAACACACTATCTGAACCATTTCCCTAGGGAATTATTTAGTCAAAACCCAGACCTTCTTTTGTTACTAGTTCTTTGAGGGCTGCAGAGACGATTCAGTGAGTGTAGTGCTTCCAGGAACTTGAGTTTACACAGTCAGTCATCACAGTATGTGAGTCTGTGATCCTGACTGCTGACGGAGGCAGAGAGAAGAATCACAGCCTGGCATGTGCAGTGGAGAGGAGACTCTGGCTCAAGAACAGCAGAAGAGGAATACCAACACTGTGCTAACTCCTGCTGTGACCACTGAAGAGAGGAAACCTTAATTGAGAAGATGTCACCACCAAATTGCCTATAAGCAAGCCTGTGAGTCATTTTCTTAATGATCACTGTGGGAGGGCCCAGCCGACCAAGGGTGGTACCATCCTTGGGCAGGTGGTCCTGGATGTTAAAAGAAAGCTGACTGAGTAAGCCTGTTCCTCCATGGCCTTTGCTTTTGTTCCTGCTTCTGGATTCCTGCCTTGAGCCCCTGCCCTGACTTCCCCTAGTGATGGACTATAAACTGTGATGGACTTTAACATGAGCTTTAACATTAAATAAACCTATTATGAACAAACCTATTTAACATAAACCAAACCTATTATGAATAAACCTATATAAACTCACTAAGCTGCTTTTTGGCCATGATGTTTATCAGAACAACAGAAAGCAAAGTAAGACAGACCTCAAGGTCATCCACTGACTTCCTCAAGGTCGTCCACTGGTCTCTACAGGTGCACCATGGCTTGCAGAGTTCTGTGTTTTCTTTCTCTCCCTCTCTCTCCACCCCTCAAGTCTTCCCTACCTACTGTCTCTGCCTACTTGACTAAGCACCCAAATCAAAACTAGTTGTGATCATTCCTACACTAATTAGAATGTAGAATCTTCATTCTAAAAATACCACCAAAACAGCTGAGTTACTGTTTCTGTTCATTAACCTTAACTTTAAGCACAAGAGAAAAGATGTCCAAAACCATACAAATCCTCGTATGATGACTTTTCTCAATTCTTTTATGAAAGAGAAACACTCACTGCCTTTTACATACAGCCTTTCATCCCAAGCTTTACTCCAATGTTTTCATTTCTTCGTTTTGAAAACTAAGATCCAAAGGTCCTCTGCTTACCTAAACCGGTAAACTGAGCTGAGAAAAAAAGAAAGGTGCCTGACTAAACTCCCTTCCTAGGATATTCTGCAAATGCTACACGGTGAGAAGGGTGCAGAGCAGTTGCTGCAGTTCCTTCAACTCACTCACCAGTACTCAGGGCACTGAGATAAGAGAAGCTCATGTTCAAGGCCAGCCAGGGCTTCAAAGTAAGGTGGAGGTGAGCCTGGGCTATACAGGAAAACACTATCTCTAATAAGGAAAGAAAGGAAGGAAAAGGGAGCCACTTATGGTGGGAGGTTTAAGCAGGAAGACTAAGAGTTCCAAAAAATACCTGGACTAGTGAGATCTTGTTTCAATAAAACAAAAAATACAAGTCACCACATTGCTAAGGGTAAGAGGGTCATGTAAATAGGATAGCCATGCAGTAAAAGTTTAGTCCTTAGCTTGGCACTATGTAAACTGTAAGAAGTGGGTTCTTGGAACTAGAGATGGCTCAGCAGTTAAGAAAAATGGCTGTTCTTCCAAAGGACCCATGTTCAGTTCCCAGCACCCATCTGGTGGTTTCACAGCCATTTGTAACTCCAGTACCCCCAGATATGAAGCACTCTTCTGGCCTCCATGGGCATCAGGGCACACATGTAATGAACATACATACATGAAGGCAAAGCACTTGTCTTAGTTAGGGTTTTATTGCTGTAGAGTGATACCATGACCACAGCAGCTCTTCTAAAGGAAAGCACTGAATTGGGGTTGGCTTACGGTTCAGAGGTTTAGTCCATTATTAACATGGTGGGATATGGCAGCATGCAGGCAGACATGGTGCTAGAGAAGGAGCTCAGAGCTCTACATCTAGATCCACAGACAGGAGAAAGACACTGCTACACTGGGCATGCTACATCTGAGACCTCAAAGTCCTTGTGCCCCTCCTGTGACGTGCTTCCTCCAGCAAAGTCACACCTCCCAATAGTACCTATGAGCCTATGAGGTCATTTTTACTCAAACTACCACAACCCTCATACACATAAAATAAGTAAATGCAAAAAAAAAAAAAAAAAAGGAGGAGGAAGAATCAGTTCTGGGTCAGTGAGATAACTCAGTGATTAAAAGGACACACTGCTCTTGCAGAGGACCTGAGTTTGGCTCCTAGCATGGATACTGGATGGCTTACTCTAAATCCAGCTCAGGGGACCTCTTCAGGCAACTGCACTCAAGTGCACACACCCACACACTCATACCTGAGCACTGCCACATGGCATCTTTTTCTCATATGCCGCTTTTTAAAAAATTACAATTACACTCCCTGTATGAGCTAGTACCACTTCTAAGCTGCTACTTACACACTGATGATCCTCAAATCTACCTGAAGAGAAGCCAAAAACTAGCAACTAAAATTAATCTCATCTATTTATCCTCTTCCCACCCTCCCTATACACAATCTTTAACCCTGCACTCAGTTTCTAATAAATGGTAACATTCAACCAGTTGAGAGAATCTAAGAATTCTAGATGCTCATTTCTCCTTACGTAGACCCTACTCATAGTCCTGATATACCCCTGGTGACCATCAGCCACAATTCCTTCCACATACACTCCTTTCTCTTGAACTGCTCTAACCTCAACTAAATCCTAATGTCACCAGGATGTCAACAGCCAGGTCTGCAGCACCATCAAGCCAAAATTATTAGCATTTTCTAATCTAAAAATTAAACTCTAAAGTCCAACTATTTGACTTCTGCCTCCTATATATTTTCATTGAAACATTTTCATAAGTGTCTCGAGACAGAGTAAGGATATTTTTTTATTTCAGAGTCTTTGTTTTAATTTCTCTTCAATTCTATCAGTTCATCTGTGCTACCCTTCTTCGTGATTATTGCTATTCAGGCAGAGCTTTCAAACAAGGGCACTATTGTTGAATTTTAAAATCTTCCTGAGTGCTGGGACTGTAGACCAAGCTGGCCTCAAACTCAAAGATCAGCCTGTCTTGGCCTTCAGGATTAAAGGCATGTAGTACCTACCACCACCCAGCTGCAAGCTGGTTTGTTTTTTTTTTTCCAAAGAGAGTTTAGAAACAACTTTGAGTGCCTTCAAGATGTGTGTAAGAAATTACTTCCGCTGGGAAAGGTGGCGCACACCTTTAATCTTTAATCTCAGCACTAGGGAGGCAGAGGCAGGAGGAGCTCTGTGTGTTCAAGGTCAGCCTGGTCTACAAAATGAGATCCAAGACAGCAGGGCTACACAGAGAAACCCTGTGGGGGGGAGGGGAGGGGGGCAAACCCAAAGCCAAAATGACTTCAGTTCATATTAAGCACAGAAAGTTCCATAACAATATTAAAAAGAACTAGAATTAGCAAATTGTTAAGTTTTTGTTTGATTTTTCTAAAATGTTTAAATAATTACATCAACTCTGTTATTTGGATAAAAATTTTCTTTACATATTATTTTCCTTTCACAAAGCAAAACACAATTAAGTGAAAATATAGTGTTAAAATACAAGGGATTCACCAGGAGGTGGTGCATGCCATCAGTCCCAGCACTCAGGAAGCAGAGGCAGGCAGATCTCTGTGAGTTCAAGACCAGTATAGTGTACAGAAAGTTTCAGAGCAGCCACGGCTACATAGGGAAACCCTGTCTCAAAAAACAAACAAACAAAAAAAAAGATTTTAAAATTCAACAATAGTGCCCTTACTTGAAAGTTCTCCCTGAATAGCAATAATCCTGAAGAAGGGTAGCACAGATGAAGTGATAGAGTTGAAGAGAAATTAGAACAAAGACTCTGAAATAAAAAAATCCTCACTCTGCCGAGAGAATCTCTTCTATATATGCAGTTTTTGCTTATAAAATCTCATCAATAGCTTATACAATTCTCTTAAACACCAACTTACAAAGTTTAAAATAGATGTGGGGCATATAAATAAAATCAATTTGGCCCAAGCCAGTTTTTTAAAAAAGATTTATTTATTTGCTATATATACAGCATGTTTGCCTGCAGGCCAGAACAGAGCATCAGATCTCATTACAGATGGTTATGAGCCACCATGTGGGAATTGAACTCAGGACCTCTGGAAGAGCAGGCAATGCTCTTGACCACTGAGCCATCTCTCCAGCCCCCAGGCAGTTTTCTATCAATATACAGTCCATTTTAAGTGCCTCCTCAGCTACACTGCACAATCCCACAGATCCCCTGCAGAGTCTCCAGTAGAGATACAAAGGTCTAGCTATGCTCCATAACTGAAATGAAGGGAATGATGGCAGAAAAAGAATCATTTTAAGATACATAAGGTAGTCATTCATTTTTCTCACCTTCAACTCTTAAGTTACTACTTTAAATCAGTAAGATTACAAAAATAAGTATTTAAAATGTTTTAAGTAAGCAGACCCATAAAAAAAAGAAACTATTTAAATACCTCACTATATACTAGAGCCGCTCATAGGCAAAAATCCATGGAGAAATACAAAAGGATTTATTTAGACTTTCCATTCAGTTAAACCAGTCCTATAACTTATGAAATGATGGCTCCAAGCTCTCATAAAAGTTCAGTGATTTAATCACTTGTCTTTAGCATCTGAATTAAAAAAAAGTCTCTCTTTAAATGTAAGTCATGTAGTGGAGAACTGTTAAAAAAAATATGATCTTACTTCATCTCTCCTTAAGACACAAAATACAATTTGATACTTCTTGAGCATATAAAAAGAAAAAAGTAAATGTACGAAATTACCTAAAAAGATGTATAACTAAAAGTATCATTAACTATAAAGGTGCTAATTAAAAGAACGTCCAGAACTTGTGGTTCTTTAGTGAGAATTAAACAAAGCATTATTCTATTCATTAAGTTATTCCGGAAAACAGACCATCACCTGGCACTCCTTAGGATTGCTGGTCTCATGAGGCTGTATCGTCACCACATAGAAAGATACAAGAGAAAACTAAGACACTGCCTGTAAGACTCCCTTTTCTAAACCGGTAATAATGCAAATTTAAACAACAGAAGCAAAGACTAGATATTAAAGTATACCAAGGTCCAAATATCATTTAAAGTTTCTCCTATTAACCTCTCAAACCCTTATTTTGTATTGTCAAACTCACTACAGAATAGAAGAGATCCTCATAAACACAGAGATCTTGTATGAGAATGTACACTTCCCAAAATTCATCAGAGTTTTTTTTTTAATACGAATATATTCTAGGAAAAACTACAACTAAGGCTAGTTGAAGCTTTGAGCTGATGACTACCAGCAAACAAGACTAGAAAATAAATGCCAACAGTGACATCTAGTGGGCATTTCAGACGCATCGGCCAGACCAGACTATTTCTAGTGCTATATGCACACAGCCCACACTAGGACAACCTTTACCTGTAACCCCAAATAAGGAAAGATTGTCCCTCCAAAAATTTTCTCAATATGAGCAATTCATTTTGATAAACATAAAATATGTAATAAATCATACAATTAAATGCCTCAAGTCCTCATAACACGAGGTACTGAGTAAGTGTACTGAATATATGACTAAAAGACTATCAACTGATCAAATGGGATCTGACTTTTAAAAAAATCAAGATATTTTGAATAAAAAACATTAAAGCAAATCCAATCGATGGTGGCACATGCCTTTAATCCTGGGTGTTGGGAAGAGAAGGCAAGTGAATCTCTGAGTTTGAGGCTAGCCTGATCCAAAAAAAATGAGTTCCAAGACAGCCAGAGCCTCACAGATAAACCCTGTCTCAGGGGGAGGGGGGGAGGGGGAGGAATTAAATAAATAAAAGGAAACCAGCTGATCTATTTGTGAATTTATTCAAGAACAAGAAGTGCATAATGATGTCAGAAAACATTTCAAACTAAAAAAAAGTATATTATTTACAAAAATCTTTCAAAAACTAAAATTATTTTTCAAGGAAAATTCTTTAAAAGTAAAATAACTTAAGTGTGCTAGCACACACCTGTAATCTCAGCACAGGGTGGGAGGATGTTAGGTCAAAGCTAGCCTCAGCATCATGGGAAGTTCCTGTCTTAAAAAGAAAAGGAAAGTAACAGTATACATATACAGGAGACCAGGTAGCTGTCTTAAAAAAACAAACAAGCCCTGACATCAGCAAGATGGCAAAATGGAACTTGGCAATATCTGTCAATTAGACCAACTTTCTACACCTGTACACAAAAACGCCTCTGTAAAAAGCTAATAAGAAAGTCAGATGAGACTACCGAACCTGTTTGAGGGTGGGGGTCTATCCGGCAGGACAGGAAGAGCAATTCTGTATCTCTCCTGTCGCTCTTCCTTCAGTCTCAAGCAGTGCAGTGAGAAGAGATGTCCTCTGCCTGAACTCTGCTTCAGACTCCAATGTGGAGTCCAATCCAGGAAGGGCCAGCATAAAGCAAGACACCACAGCGCCTAACTACACCGGTATCCATGGATGCTCATCAAGGGTGCATTGTATAAGGAGAGATCTAGGATCAGCTCTGCCTGGCATCCTCTGGATACGGGCCTACCCCATCACCACTCTAGTCCCCAAAGACTTAGGCCCTAGGTATAATGCAGGGCCAAAACAGCCCTGGCATCTTTGAGCTCTGTACTGTCCCAATAACAAGCTGCATCCCATGGCCCAAGGCTTCAGTCCTGCCCCATCATCACACTATCCTCCCCCAAGTCCTAGTCATTAGGCTAGCACCTGCTGTGGGTTAGCATCCACAGACAGAGCTCTGCACAGTCTTCCCTCATTCCAGGCTGAAGGAATAGGTAGAGTAGGTAGACTCCAATGCTAGTCTGGCTGCCACAAGTCCATGCTACAAGGACTATGAGCTGTTTTGATTAGGGGTCTTGTTTTGAGCTTTGTTTATTTGGTTGGTTGGTTTTGGTTTTTTGTTGTTGTTGGTGGTGGTGTTTTTTCAGACTAGCACTTGAAACAACAGACCACAAGCAAAACCCTGCAGATTTAGCCTGCAAGTCTGTACCTACAAACCAATCCTACAAAGAATTCTTTAAACTCAGGCTCTAGTGACCCTAAGGATGAGACTTGGTCAATCATACCTAGGATCCAAGTCTATCCCAAAAGACCCTGATACCAGTCTAGCATCCAAAAATTGAGGTTCTATAAGTATTACTATAAATCCAGGTTTTAGACATGCCCCTCTGGACTTAGGAATCAGGTCTAACTCAGTGCCCTAGCAGTGGGAAGACTCCTATGGGCTTTGGTTCCAGGTCTATTCCAAAGTGCAACAAGTCCTTCCCAGCATATGGTAGGCTCCAATGGACCCGTGCATCGGTCCATCCGAACACTTGGTAGTCTCCAATGGACCTAGGCATCAGATCTATCTTAGCACATAAGCCCTTATACACTCAGGAGCAAGACTACCACAACGCTATGTCAGCCCCTGCAGACACAGACTTCTAGCTGTTCTTCATTAAAAAACAAGTTCTGTTTCTGTTAAGACACCAGACATACACACCAGCTCATCTACTGGAAGCAGGCCAGACTATCAGAGGACTGAGGACTCCAATGGCACACAGATTCATGGATCACATCAGCTGTCCTGCCCAGGATCTCCAGATGGGCTGGCTGGTGGTGGGCTTTCCCAGACAGTCTTCACAGACTGGGGTAATTTCCTTCTTCTTCAAGTACACGGACAGTAAGATCATGGCATAAGAATCAAGAACAATTCGTGAAATACTACCCAACCAAAGCAACAAAATAAAGCACCACTGACTATCACAGGGGAAATTAAAGCTGCCTGAGACTCAAACTAGCTGCTTTAAGAAAACTCAAGAAGATTTAAAAATAGAAATAATTTAAAAAGTTAGTACAATAAAAACTCAAAATCGGAAATGTAAGAGTGGATATTGTTTATTTAACCAAACAAATTCTAGAGCTGAAAAAATATAATAAAAAATTTAATGCACAAGAGCAGAAATAATCTAAAGGATCTATGAAACTAATCCACAAGAGGAAAACCATGCGGAGTCCTGATGAAAGCTTGCAAAACTTATGACCTAAAAAAAAAAAAATAACCAGTAGAAAGACAAGCAGCTCATTTAAATAACCAACAGCGGATCGGAGAGACGGCTCGCAGCTGAAAGCACTCGCTGTTTTTCCCAAAGGACCTGAGTTTGGATCCAGCACCCAAGTTCAGTGGCTCACAATCCCCTCTAACTCCAATTTCAGGGGACCTTCTAGCCTCTTCTAGCCTCCAAAAGCTCCCGGAAAATGTGTGCATACACTAACACAAATATACACACATACACATATAAAAAAATTCACATTAAAAGCATATAAATTTAAAATTTTAATATATAAGAGCAAAAATCCTTCCCAAATCTGGGGTAAGACAAAAATCTAGAACCACAAAGGTCAAATATCTCTAACCAGATTCAGTCCAAACAAGGTGACACTAAGCTCTGGCTGGGAAGGGCTTTTCAGTGCTACAGCTCCTTCTGAACCCCATGCTCTGGATGGAATCCCCACACTGAGGAACTAAGCTGGACTTGGATGGAATGGCTTCCTCGAAGCATTCTCACTGTGCTACTGTGCTGGTTAGTTTTAGGCCAGCGTGACACAAGCTACAGTCTTCTGAGAGGAGGGACCTCAACTGAGAAAATGCCTCCATAAAGCAGGGCTGTAGGCAAGCCTATAGGGCATTTTCCTAATTAGCAATTGATGGGGGAAGGCCCAGGCCATTGCAGGTGGTGCTGTCCCTGGGCTGGTGGTCCTGGGTTCCATAAGAAAGCAGGCAGAGCAAGTCATGGGAATAAGCCAGTAAGCAGCTCCCTTCCATGGTCTCTGCATCAGCTCCTGAGCTGCGTGAGTTCCTTCCCTCACTGCTTTTAATGCTGAACTGTTACATACAACTGTGAACAAAATGAGCCCTTTACTCCCCTAAGTTGCTCTGGTTATGGTGCTTCATCACAATAACTAACCTCTAACTAAGTGCCCTGCCTGGTAGGAATGGACATTTGTTTCTCTTGTTTTCCCCAAGAAAACATAATGATTCTATGTAACAAGGCATACATTTGTTGAGGCAGCCAAGTAAAATTTTGCAAACGCAAGTTGTTATTAATTACAATAAACAGCCATTACAAATATAAAATCTTTTATATAAAATTTGTAATCACAAATCTTTATGAAAATGATAAAGACTAAGATCAACAAATGCCACTGGGAAAGTTACCTAAGCACAAAATTAGAAAAGAAAGAAGGTGCTAAGGACCAAATGTGATCAGAGGGCAATGAACAAATGACAGCAGCAAGTTCTGGCCTATCAGTCATCACTGTGAATACAGAGACTAAATCCTTCAGTCAAACACTGATCAGCTCATGAGTAGTCAAGCAACTGAGCGCATGCTGCTTACATTGTTACTGACCTCATCCTTAGGGACATACACAGACTCAGAGTAAAGGGACAGAAAAAGACATTCCATGAAAGTAGACTCCCAAGAGAAAAATGTTCCACAATTTAAAGGAGCAGAGGCTACATAGACGTATACATTTGTTAAACCACCAAATAATCTACTTAAGATTTGCATAAATTGTATATGTTTCCCTTAAAAATGAATATAATCAAATACTGATAACTCTTACTAATATATCATGCTCACATATTTGAAATAAATAAAGATGTTATAGTAAACATGGAATTCACCTCTAGCTGGTCTCTATCCCATCCCTTGATAACTAATTCAGTGGGAGCAGGTTAGGGACCTGGTTAGGGGACCACCAGAGGCAGGTGAGTTCCCCATTAGATAATGTGTACTTCTTCCCTAGTGCAACCCCTAAAAGCTGATGTCTGTCTGGGTCTGCCGACAATTCCTCTACCTCTTCTTCCCCGCTGCCTTTTGCTTTCAGACACTGGCTAGAGCCTAAGTATGCACCCCATACTCTGAAGCCCCTCCCTGCCACACAACCCTGCTACACTGTGGCTTAGCAACAGGTCTGCTTATCTCAAGCAGCATGGCTTTTTCCCCCTTCTCTTCTCCATTTTCCTCCTCTGGCAACTGTTAAATTTGAACTGTTTGCCTGCCCTTGAATTTTTCTTTTAAACTATAATAAATTGTCCATGTGCTTCCATGAGTTCATTCTTAATCTTTTTCCTTTTATTAATGAGATTAAGAACCTCAAAAGGAGGCCCTGATTTCCCAAGTCTCATAAGGTTGCACCACCAGGACTTGTCAAGATGTCTGGTAACACTTGCTTCCTGCCTTTTAATTCTTTAGTCAGCAGAGAAAGTGAACATGTTCCTGTATCCTAGGTGGCATCAGGAACCTGTAACTTATTTTGATGAATTAAAAAATAATTTTAATAAAGCAAATATAGTGAAATATTAACATATTCCAAAGGTGAAGGGATTACTGTACAATTCTTTTAGCCTTTCTTATGCCTGAAAATTCCATAATTACAGCATTAGAAAAAAAGATGAGAATTCAAAAAAAACACAAATATTATATGCATAGTTTTCAACATAATTTTCTTGTTTTATGACTATCATATATAGAATGAGTTAAAGAAACACACATAAAAAAAAAACTAAACAACATACCCGAATTTCTTGGAGGTTGTGAAAATGATTTCCTACTCTGACTGAGATTTTGCTTGGAGTGTAGCTTTCATCAGATTTATAGTCTGCATAAATACACAATGTCTTCACTGTTGTCTTTCTTCTAAAAACAGTAAAATAAAAGAACACGGTTTATCACATCAAAAGGAAACAGTAAAATAAAAGCACGCCCTCTTCTGAGGTTAAATCAACAATCTCCTGTGGTTTCCCTTCAGCTTGCAGGTGGAAACATGTAAAAATGTAAGTACATATATAGTATTTTACATATTCAAACACACCACATCGAGAACATGGTCAAGAACTAATGTATGTAAAGAAGCAGTTATGCCAAAGTAGGTGCTTAGCATGCAAACAAGTATTAATGACGCCCATCCTTTTCATTTAGACATTATAGAAGGAAAGGGTTCAAGCAAGCCTGGATTTCTTTTACTAATTAATTAATTAATTCTTTATACTGATACTTACAAACACTTAGCTAAGTAAAAAAATCAGGCTCAACAAATAAATACTTTAAAAAATAAAAAGCCCAGGTGGTGGTGGCGCACACCTTTAATCCCAGCACTCAGGAAGCAGAGGCAGGTGGATCTCTGTGAGTTCGAGGCCAGCCTGGTCTACAAGAGGACAGGCTCCAATGCCACAGAGAAACCCTGTCTCAAAAAACAAAAAAATAAAATAAAATAAAATAAAAAGCATACCCTGCCACTTAAATGTACAAATTTCTATTCTATTTCAAAATATACATACATACTATTTGGGAAAAAGCAAAAACTACATTATAAAAAATTAACCTCAGGGAATGAAAAAGACTAAGAAATATGAAAAATATTCAATTTCTAAAAACCAAAGAAAGAGATTTAAAAAAGGAGATAATTGTTTACCATATATTGGAAAGTATCAGAATGAATGATATCCAAATTTCCTTACAAAAAGAATATTGAGCCAATAAATAAAATTTGTGGGTCACTAATCCAATTTCTAAGTGAACTAAGAATTCATTGCCTTCCGATTATTATAGATTTGTGTGCTGATAAAGGACAGAAAGCTAAAGGGGGGCCGCTGGTGTGTGGAGTTGGAAGGATGTCTAAGGTGAGGACGGTGTGGTGGTTTGAGTAAAATGGCCGCATAGGCTCATATATTTGAAGGCTTAGTCATCAAGAAGTGGCACTACTTAAGAAGGATTAGTAAGCATGGCCTTGTGGGAGTAGCTGAAGCTTTGCTCGAGGAAGTAAGTCACTGGGGTGGGCTTTTCAGGCCCAATGACTCTCTCTTCCAGTTGCCTGTAAAACCAGATGTGGAAACTCTCAGCTACTTCTCCAGCATCATGTCTGCCTGCAAACCACAATACTTCCCACTATGATGAGAATGAACTAAACCTCTGAAAGTATAAGCAAACCCCAATTAAATGTTTTCTTTTGTAACAGCTATCTTGGTCATGGTGCCTCTTCACAGCAATATAACACTGACTAAGACAGGGGATAACAGATCATATATTACAGGAAAAACGTAGGCAGGACGAATATAAGGGATAGGAAGGTTTAAGTAGGGATGGGGTTTAAGAGGATAGGAGGACTAACCAAAACAAAGAATTATTATAAGGGCCACATGAAAATCTACTATTTTCATAAACTACCTTTAAATATGTAATGAAAAGTGAAGGAGTTGAAAGGGAGATAACCTAAACAGGTTACCAGTGCTCCCAGAGTGGAAAACCACCACCGCAGCTGTTAGCTGGGGAAGTCAACGAGTCCCTGAAAACAATACAAGCTACTGCTATCGTTCTGTGGTCCACCAGAACTAAGCAGGACCTTGCTGTTGAAGGCACAACACGTTTTGGTTGTCAGATATAGAAAAATCAAGCTGGAACTGAGCTGGACGCTTCCTCTCTTTCATAGAGGTAGAAAGTGTGCTGCAGGCTGCTGGGAGAGAAGTCATTAAACCGTTTATTAAATACATTTGACTTACAATGTTTTCGATTTTTAATGAGCCTACTTGAACATAATCTCAACAACAATTGAAAAGCATCTATATTTGAAAATAATCATGCAGATGTATTGCTGCAATAGGGGAAAAGGGCAGATTATAAAACAGTATTACAAAAGAATCATATTTGGGAATGATTGCTTAAATTCATTAATCTATATTTGTGCAAAGAAAAGGGCACAGATAAAACTGCAAATTTTGCAAATTTGTCTATTTTGGATGGGTAAAAACTACTGAAGATCTTAATTTTCTTCGTTACAACTTCTGTATTTTCTGAATAATTTTTCAGGATGAACATACGTCATTTGGTCATCAGGAAGAAAAATGGGTAATTCCTAACACTGATCCTCCAAAAACATTTATAAATCTACTAAAAAGGGCTTTACAAGTTCAGTGTAAAGTAGCACTGCTGGCTAACACTGAGACCCTTGAGCAAAAGTAACCCGTGTCAAAAGTCAGCCTATGAAACAGCGGCATCTGGAGCTCTTCTCTGGGAAACCAAATTCTCATAGCTTAACTATTCATTAGAAAAAAGGGCAAAGATAAAGATTTTTCTTAAGAAAATGCATAAATCCTAGTTACTCTGAAAGTGTTGACAGGAGATATTATGATGTTTCTTAAGAGATCAGAGCTACCAAACTGACATCTTAGCAAGGACAGACACATCAAAGAGAAGCAAAGGCAGAGAAATTTTGAAAGGCTATTTGATATGCCATAAGCAGGAAGTAAAAGTCTCCCTAAGACAGAACGATAAGAAACAACAGAAATTAAAAAGAAAAAAACAAAAGTAGATGTAAAGGATCAAACTTTTTACATAAAAGTATTACTTCTAAGTTATGAACTTCGGGATAACTTCAACACCAAAACCTATATGAAAACCAGAATGATTTTAGAAAGGCAAAGAATGGTAATATTAATGAACATTAAAAACAACAGCAACACATAGCCAGATAACACTATGTGGCTGACCCAGAACTAATGCTTCATTTGTATTCTCTCAATTTACTGCTTCTGATTAAAGAAATAACACTATGTAGATAATTACAATAAAGTAGTCCCGCTTGGCGGAAGGAGTTCCCTCAGCAACACTAGGGTAAATGACCTAAGTAAAAAACGTGCATAAGGCCGGGCAGTGGCGTCACACGCCTTTAATCCCAACACTCTGGAGGCAGAGGCCAGCCTAATTCTACAAAGAAAACCACGCTATCTCTGGAGTAACAGCACACTCAGGAAGATAGAATGCCAGTCCTAGTCCTGGAGAGAGAGGTGGGATGAGCAGACCTTCATTCCACTCACTGTCGCTGCACTGAACACCTGCTGCACCATGTCCAGACGTGCTCTCTTCCTTCCTCCAATCACTTCTAATTTAATTTTAATTAACTGTATGTAGTTTGCTCAATACCCATTGACTGTTATCAGTTTATATTGATGAGCAGATATTTATAGTTACTTACATGTGAGCTAAATCATACTTCTTTTCTTGAAGCTTATTAATGTCCAAAAATGACAGCTACACATATTTTTCTTGGTTTTTCGAGACATGGTTTCCCAGTAGCTTTGGGGCCTGTCCTGGAACTAGCTCTTGTAGACCAGGCTGGCCTCAAACTCACAGAGTTCACCTGCCTCTGCCTTCTGAGTGCTGGGATTAAAGGCGTGTGCACTAGCACCTGGCAAGGACAGGTGTAATTTATGCTAAACAGTTGTACTACATCTGCAGGAGAAACTGCTACTGTGGCTGGAGTTAAAACTACTACTCTACAAGGCACAGCAAAGTCTTTTTTAAACTACTAAATTCTGCCTCATACTGATTCAAAAAGCAGTAATACTACAGAAAAACCATGTTGCTTCTGAAATAACAACACACATGGGAAGATAAAATGTACAGACTACATCACAGGGAAGATGCTGGACACTCAGATCATCACTCTAACTATGGTGCAATGAGTGAACACCTACTGCACACCAAGTACCTTGTTAATCTCCTAGGAAACACTGGTAGAAGGGAAAGAGAAATGCTTCCCTGTTTCTGACTGACATAAATATCATTCCTAACTTCCCTCTTTCCTCCGACCTATTAAAACACTTTCTCCTAAGCAATAGCTTTGGGCAAGAAGCAAGCATTTCCTTTGTTCCTTCAGTCCATACATATAAAACCAAGCATATCTGGTTAGCTACAAACGGATGAGTAAGTCTTTAATTCCAGGGTTCGATGTTACTGAAGGTGTGGTGCAGTTAGTGTGGTAATGAGCTTCTAGCAAGTGATACTTTGTCCTGCACCTGCTGACTCCTAAATAATTTCTCATCTGGTTAAGAATCCAAAACTTGCCATGCAGTTTAATCCCAGCACTCAGGAGGCAGAGGCAGGCAGATCTCTGAGTTTGAAGCCAGCCTGGTTTACAGTAAGGGCTACATAAAGAAACTGTCTTGAAAAACAGAAAAACAAACAAAACAAAACCTAGCAGTATCACCACACTAATGACAAAAGAGCTATGAATGGGGGCAGCAGATGAAATCTGCATGGGACCCATTTGAGCAGGCAAGGAGGAGATACAAGTCCACAAAGACATAGGTAAAGAATAACTGTTGGGAGAGCAATGGCAGGAGAACAGCAAGTCAAATGCTCTTAGTCAATGAGAGCCGGGCATGGTTAAAATTCTCAAAAACCAAAAGAAAAGTTCTCTTCAAATATTCAGATTTATTTGAGACCTTAGAGAGACCAAACCTTGCTAATGTAATTGTAAAATTGTAATGCTAATTTTGCCCAAAAGAAACACCATTGAAGAATGGTTGGGAACTTGTATGGCGAGAACAGGAATGTTAGAGGTATTCTCTTGTTAATGCTAATGTGTGCTCCACCTTTCTGAGTAGCCTCCTATGGTACACTGTATCCAGAAGGATTCTGAAAAAGCCTTAGTGAAGCAGCATAAATGAGAATCCAGGTGCCTTAAGTCAGAGAACAAAGAGGTTAGAGGCTCACAAACAAGTAAAATAACACTCTTTACAGTCTGGGAAGAAACAATCATTTTTATAGAGCTGTTACGTATACTAATATACAATAGAGTATTCCTGCTAAGTGTTGAAATATGAGCGGCGGCGGGGCTGCGTCCCCAACACCCCGGCCACTTGGCTAGCTCATGCCCGAAATAACAACACACAAACTGTATTCATTTAAGAACTGCTTGGCCCATGAACTCTAGCCCTTACAGGCTAATTCTCGCACCTGGACTAGCCCATTTCTAATAATGCGTGTAAGCACCCCAAGGTGCGCTTACCGGGAAGATGCTAGCCTAAGTCCATCGTGGGTTTCAGCTGCCTGGGAGAGCAGAGCATGGCGGCTGTCCGGTCCCTCTGGAAGCAGCGCAGAGTCTGACCTCACTTCCTCTTCCGCCCAGAATTCTATTCTGTTTACTTCTCCCATCTATGTTCTAAGCTATGAGGCCAAGCAGTTGGTTTATTATAACTTAACCAATGAAATCAACAGATTGATATATGACACTCCCACATCAGCTAAGTTTTAATGAATGACTAGATTTATTGTAATTCCTAATATGGCAAGTATAAAAATAAACAAAAGATTGTTGGAGTCCTAAATAAAGATTTACTGTAGGCATAAAGATCAAAATATTTGAAAACAGCTGTCCCAGAACAGGACTGACAAGCTATAGTTTACAAGTGCAGGTCAATGTGTGTGCCATTTACTTTTTACTTAAAGAAATATTTGTTTACATATTTTCTATGATTGCTTCTGCCTTAACACAAAAAGACGGAGTATTTGCAGCAGGGTATATAAAGACTTTTTACAACTCTACAACAAAAACAATTTAAAAATAGGCAAAAAATTATTTGAAGAGCATTCCTTCAAAGGAGACATACAAATGGCCAGTAAGTACACAAAAAGATGCCTAGCATCACAAATCAATAGGTGTTATGGTCTGACTATCAAATGACCCTCACAGGCTCATGTGTGTCAAACACCTGGTTCCCAGCTGGTGTCACTGTTTGGGGGATTATAGAGTATTTAGGACATAGGGCTTGGCTGACGGGGATGTGTCTCTGAGGTAAACCTTTGAATATAAACCTTGTCTATATTTCTGATCTATAAAAATATGAAGAGCTTTTGCCACCGTGTCTTCCTTATCCGATGGCCTATAACCTCTGAGACTGTGAGCCAAAGTCACTCCTGCCAGGTATTATAGCTAAAACAACTAACCCACCGGGAAGTGAGAATCAAAGCTTGATGGAGGTGGGTCTTGTATCTTATCTGTTGATTTCATTGGTTAATAATAAAGAAACTGCCTCGGCCCTCATAGGACAGAAAATTAGGTAGGCGGAGTAGACAGAGGAGAATGCTGGGAAAAAGAAGCTGAGAGAGTCACCATGATGCTCCCGCTCCAGACAGACACAGGTTAAGATCCTCCCTGGTAAGCCAGCTCGTGGGCTACACAGAATATTAGAAATGGGTTAGAACAATATGTAAGAGCTAGCCA
>NW_026068006.1:1906414-2014293 GCF_014885135.2 Alexandromys fortis | reverse complement strand
ACAGACACAGGTTAAGATCCTCCCTGGTAAGCCAGCTCGTGGGCTACACAGAATATTAGAAATGGGTTAGAACAATATGTAAGAGCTAGCCAATAAGAAACTGAAACTAGCCGGGCCAGACAGTGTTTGAAAGAATACAGTTTCCGTGTAATTATTTCGGGCATAAGCTAGCCATGCGGGCGGCCGGGTGCCGGGGACGCAGCCCTGCCGCTCCTATTTCAACAAAAGCTATGTGGTATCACTTCACATGCATTAACAGCATCATTAGTTTTAAAAAGAAAACCACAGATGCTGATGTCATGGGGGGAAGCTTATATAAAATGTCCAAGGGAATATAAAGTAGGGCACTTGTTACGGAAAATAGTATGGAGGTACCTCAAAATATTAAACATTTGATTCTAATAATGAGAAAAATGATTGAACTTACATCCTAGAAGATTGTGTAGGTTACAAAGTAGGTGTGTGTGTGTGTGTGTATGTATTCTATTAAATAAATTCTCAGTGAGATAAAAGTATATGACAATAAAACTATTCAAGGAATATAATGTGTGAAAAATGATTTTTTTCAGTACACAGTATAGAATGAAATTTACAAAACAAATTCTAGTATTACAATACAATTAAATTCGGATGTTCAATATGGAACTTTTAAGCTAACATGTTTGTATTCCTTGACCAGCAATTTATCTCATATTTATAGGATAGGAAGTTAAAGGCAGAGGATCTGAAATCAAAGAACTTATGTTCAAATTGTAATTCTACCACTTATTATATGACCCTGGCTTTATCTAAATCTCTAATAAATTATAAAGATTTATTGTGTGATATTTTTACTCTTTTGGCTTTTTAAACTCTTTGGGGGGCCCACCACCCAGCTCCTAAATAAATCACACATGGAGGTTTATTACTCTTTATGAATGCCCGGCCTTATCTTGGCTTGTTGCTAGCCAGCTTTTCTTAAATTATCACAACTTTCTTTTGCCTCTGGGCTTCTACCTTTCTTTGCTTCTTTCTCTGTGGTGTACTGTATGGCTGGGTGGCTGGCCCCTGAGGTCCTCCTCCCCTTGTTCTCTCATTCTTTATTGTCTTTCTTCCCTCAGATTTCTCCTTCTCTTTATTCTCTCTGCCTGCTAGCCCTGCTTTTATCCTTGCTCCTGCCTTGCTATTGTTCAGCTCTTTATTAAACCACCAGTATTTTAGACAGGCACAGCGACACAGCTTCACAGAGTTAAACAAAGGCAGCATAAACAAAAGTCAAACACCTGAAAATAATATTCCCCAACTGATGGAGGAAGGTAATTGGTTAATTATAATAAACCAACTGCTTGGCCTCATAGCTTAGAACATAGGTGGGTGGAATAAACAGAATAGGATGCTGGGCGGAAGAGGAAGTGAGGTCAGACTCTGCTCTGCTCCGAGAGAAACCCGACAGCTCTGCTCTCTGGAGCAGAGACACCATGATGGACGGAGGCTAGAATCTTCCCGGTAAGCGCACCTTGGGGTGCTTACACGCATCATTAGAAATGGGCTAGTCCAGGTGCGAGAGTTAGCCTGTAAGGGCTAGAGTTCATGGGCCAAGCAGTTCTTAAATGAATACAGTTTGTGTGTTGTTATTTCGGGCATGAGCTAGCCAAGCGGCCGGGGTGTTGGGGACGCAGCCCCGCCCCTCTTATTTCAACACCCAACAATGATTAAATGAAATAAATGAGGTATCAGTTATTTTTCTCATTGTTGGGGACTAATTACCTGATAAGAAACAGAGGAAGAAGTATTCTGACCATGTTTTAAAGGCATAGTCCATCATGGAGGGACTGACTGACACTAGGAATGGCTTATGGCTATGGCAACAGGAGATGATGTAGGGGAATGAGGTACAGTAGTGGTATTGGATAGCCTGACTTATTGGGCTATACTAAGCCAGGATATACTTAGATCACAACAAGACAGCTCTGGAGGGGTAGAGCCGCAATAGGACAGCTCTAAAGGGATAGGGCCTCAATAGGACAGCTCTGGAGGGATAGGGCCGCAATAGGACAGCTCTGGAGGGATAGGGCCGCAATAGGACAGCTCTGGAGGGATAGGGCCGCAATAGGACAGCTCTGGAGGGATAGGGCCGCAATAGGACAGCTCTGGAGGGATAGGGCCGCAATAGGACAGCTCTGGAGGGATAGGGCCGCAATAGGACAGCTCTGGAGGGATAGGGCCGCAATAGGACAGCTCTGGAGGGATAGGGCCGCAATAGGACAGCTCTGGAGGGATAGGGCCGCAATAGGACAGCTCTGGAGGGATAGGGCCGCAATAGGACAGCTCTGGAGGGATAGGGCCGCAATAGGACAGCTCTGGAGGGATAGGGCCGCAATAGGACAGCTCTGGAGGGATAGGGCCGCAATAGGACAGCTCTGGAGGGATAGGGCCGCAATAGGACAGCTCTGGAGGGATAGGGCCGCAATAGGACAGCTCTGGAGGGATAGGGCCGCAATAGGACAGCTCTGGAGGGATAGGGCCGCAATAGGACAGCTCTGGAGGGATAGGGCCGCAATAGGACAGCTCTGGAGGGATAGGGCCGCAATAGGACAGCTCTGGAGGGATAGGGCCGCAATAGGACAGCTCTGGAGGGATAGGGCCGCAATAGGACAGCTCTGGAGGGATAGGGCCGCAATAGGACAGCTCTGGAGGGATAGGGCCGCAATAGGACAGCTCTGGAGGGATAGGGCCGCAATAGGACAGCTCTGGAGGGATAGGGCCGCAATAGGACAGCTCTGGAGGGATAGGGCCGCAATAGGACAGCTCTGGAGGGATAGGGCCGCAATAGGACAGCTCTGGAGGGATAGGGCCGCAATAGGACAGCTCTGGAGGGATAGGGCCGCAATAGGACAGCTCTGGAGGGATAGGGCCGCAATAGGACAGCTCTGGAGGGATAGGGCCGCAATAGGACAGCTCTGGAGGGATAGGGCCGCAATAGGACAGCTCTGGAGGGATAGGGCCGCAATAGGACAGCTCTGGAGGGATAGGGCCGCAATAGGACAGCTCTGGAGGGATAGGGCCGCAATAGGACAGCTCTGGAGGGATAGGGCCGCAATAGGACAGCTCTGGAGGGATAGGGCCGCAATAGGACAGCTCTGGAGGGATAGGGCCGCAATAGGACAGCTCTGGAGGGATAGGGCCGCAATAGGACAGCTCTGGAGGGATAGGGCCGCAATAGGACAGCTCTGGAGGGATAGGGCCGCAATAGGACAGCTCTGGAGGGATAGGGCCGCAATAGGACAGCTCTGGAGGGATAGGGCCGCAATAGGACAGCTCTGGAGGGATAGGGCCGCAATAGGACAGCTCTGGAGGGATAGGGCCGCAATAGGACAGCTCTGGAGGGATAGGGCCGCAATAGGACAGCTCTGGAGGGATAGGGCCGCAATAGGACAGCTCTGGAGGGATAGGGCCGCAATAGGACAGCTCTGGAGGGATAGGGCCGCAATAGGACAGCTCTGGAGGGATAGGGCCGCAATAGGACAGCTCTGGAGGGATAGGGCCGCAATAGGACAGCTCTGGAGGGATAGGGCCGCAATAGGACAGCTCTGGAGGGATAGGGCCGCAATAGGACAGCTCTGGAGGGATAGGGCCGCAATAGGACAGCTCTGGAGGGATAGGGCCGCAATAGGACAGCTCTGGAGGGATAGGGCCGCAATAGGACAGCTCTGGAGGGATAGGGCCGCAATAGGACAGCTCTGGAGGGATAGGGCCGCAATAGGACAGCTCTGGAGGGATAGGGCCGCAATAGGACAGCTCTGGAGGGATAGGGCCGCAATAGGACAGCTCTGGAGGGATAGGGCCGCAATAGGACAGCTCTGGAGGGATAGGGCCGCAATAGGACAGCTCTGGAGGGATAGGGCCGCAATAGGACAGCTCTGGAGGGATAGGGCCGCAATAGGACAGCTCTGGAGGGATAGGGCCGCAATAGGACAGCTCTGGAGGGATAGGGCCGCAATAGGACAGCTCTGGAGGGATAGGGCCGCAATAGGACAGCTCTGGAGGGATAGGGCCGCAATAGGACAGCTCTGGAGGGATAGGGCCGCAATAGGACAGCTCTGGAGGGATAGGGCCGCAATAGGACAGCTCTGGAGGGATAGGGCCGCAATAGGACAGCTCTGGAGGGATAGGGCCGCAATAGGACAGCTCTGGAGGGATAGGGCCGCAATAGGACAGCTCTGGAGGGATAGGGCCGCAATAGGACAGCTCTGGAGGGATAGGGCCGCAATAGGACAGCTCTGGAGGGATAGGGCCGCAATAGGACAGCTCTGGAGGGATAGGGCCGCAATAGGACAGCTCTGGAGGGATAGGGCCGCAATAGGACAGCTCTGGAGGGATAGGGCCGCAATAGGACAGCTCTGGAGGGATAGGGCCGCAATAGGACAGCTCTGGAGGGATAGGGCCGCAATAGGACAGCTCTGGAGGGATAGGGCCGCAATAGGACAGCTCTGGAGGGATAGGGCCGCAATAGGACAGCTCTGGAGGGATAGGGCCGCAATAGGACAGCTCTGGAGGGATAGGGCCGCAATAGGACAGCTCTGGAGGGATAGGGCCGCAATAGGACAGCTCTGGAGGGATAGGGCCGCAATAGGACAGCTCTGGAGGGATAGGGCCGCAATAGGACAGCTCTGGAGGGATAGGGCCGCAATAGGACAGCTCTGGAGGGATAGGGCCGCAATAGGACAGCTCTGGAGGGATAGGGCCGCAATAGGACAGCTCTGGAGGGATAGGGCCGCAATAGGACAGCTCTGGAGGGATAGGGCCGCAATAGGACAGCTCTGGAGGGATAGGGCCGCAATAGGACAGCTCTGGAGGGATAGGGCCGCAATAGGACAGCTCTGGAGGGATAGGGCCGCAATAGGACAGCTCTGGAGGGATAGGGCCGCAATAGGACAGCTCTGGAGGGATAGGGCCGCAATAGGACAGCTCTGGAGGGATAGGGCCGCAATAGGACAGCTCTGGAGGGATAGGGCCGCAATAGGACAGCTCTGGAGGGATAGGGCCGCAATAGGACAGCTCTGGAGGGATAGGGCCGCAATAGGACAGCTCTGGAGGGATAGGGCCGCAATAGGACAGCTCTGGAGGGATAGGGCCGCAATAGGACAGCTCTGGAGGGATAGGGCCGCAATAGGACAGCTCTGGAGGGATAGGGCCGCAATAGGACAGCTCTGGAGGGATAGGGCCGCAATAGGACAGCTCTGGAGGGATAGGGCCGCAATAGGACAGCTCTGGAGGGATAGGGCCGCAATAGGACAGCTCTGGAGGGATAGGGCCGCAATAGGACAGCTCTGGAGGGATAGGGCCGCAATAGGACAGCTCTGGAGGGATAGGGCCGCAATAGGACAGCTCTGGAGGGATAGGGCCGCAATAGGACAGCTCTGGAGGGATAGGGCCGCAATAGGACAGCTCTGGAGGGATAGGGCCGCAATAGGACAGCTCTGGAGGGATAGGGCCGCAATAGGACAGCTCTGGAGGGATAGGGCCGCAATAGGACAGCTCTGGAGGGATAGGGCCGCAATAGGACAGCTCTGGAGGGATAGGGCCGCAATAGGACAGCTCTGGAGGGATAGGGCCGCAATAGGACAGCTCTGGAGGGATAGGGCCGCAATAGGACAGCTCTGGAGGGATAGGGCCGCAATAGGACAGCTCTGGAGGGATAGGGCCGCAATAGGACAGCTCTGGAGGGATAGGGCCGCAATAGGACAGCTCTGGAGGGATAGGGCCGCAATAGGACAGCTCTGGAGGGATAGGGCCGCAATAGGACAGCTCTGGAGGGATAGGGCCGCAATAGGACAGCTCTGGAGGGATAGGGCCGCAATAGGACAGCTCTGGAGGGATAGGGCCGCAATAGGACAGCTCTGGAGGGATAGGGCCGCAATAGGACAGCTCTGGAGGGATAGGGCCGCAATAGGACAGCTCTGGAGGGATAGGGCCGCAATAGGACAGCTCTGGAGGGATAGGGCCGCAATAGGACAGCTCTGGAGGGATAGGGCCGCAATAGGACAGCTCTGGAGGGATAGGGCCGCAATAGGACAGCTCTGGAGGGATAGGGCCGCAATAGGACAGCTCTGGAGGGATAGGGCCGCAATAGGACAGCTCTGGAGGGATAGGGCCGCAATAGGACAGCTCTGGAGGGATAGGGCCGCAATAGGACAGCTCTGGAGGGATAGGGCCGCAATAGGACAGCTCTGGAGGGATAGGGCCGCAATAGGACAGCTCTGGAGGGATAGGGCCGCAATAGGACAGCTCTGGAGGGATAGGGCCGCAATAGGACAGCTCTGGAGGGATAGGGCCGCAATAGGACAGCTCTGGAGGGATAGGGCCGCAATAGGACAGCTCTGGAGGGATAGGGCCGCAATAGGACAGCTCTGGAGGGATAGGGCCGCAATAGGACAGCTCTGGAGGGATAGGGCCGCAATAGGACAGCTCTGGAGGGATAGGGCCGCAATAGGACAGCTCTGGAGGGATAGGGCCGCAATAGGACAGCTCTGGAGGGATAGGGCCGCAATAGGACAGCTCTGGAGGGATAGGGCCGCAATAGGACAGCTCTGGAGGGATAGGGCCGCAATAGGACAGCTCTGGAGGGATAGGGCCGCAATAGGACAGCTCTGGAGGGATAGGGCCGCAATAGGACAGCTCTGGAGGGATAGGGCCGCAATAGGACAGCTCTGGAGGGATAGGGCCGCAATAGGACAGCTCTGGAGGGATAGGGCCGCAATAGGACAGCTCTGGAGGGATAGGGCCGCAATAGGACAGCTCTGGAGGGATAGGGCCGCAATAGGACAGCTCTGGAGGGATAGGGCCGCAATAGGACAGCTCTGGAGGGATAGGGCCGCAATAGGACAGCTCTGGAGGGATAGGGCCGCAATAGGACAGCTCTGGAGGGATAGGGCCGCAATAGGACAGCTCTGGAGGGATAGGGCCGCAATAGGACAGCTCTGGAGGGATAGGGCCGCAATAGGACAGCTCTGGAGGGATAGGGCCGCAATAGGACAGCTCTGGAGGGATAGGGCCGCAATAGGACAGCTCTGGAGGGATAGGGCCGCAATAGGACAGCTCTGGAGGGATAGGGCCGCAATAGGACAGCTCTGGAGGGATAGGGCCGCAATAGGACAGCTCTGGAGGGATAGGGCCGCAATAGGACAGCTCTGGAGGGATAGGGCCGCAATAGGACAGCTCTGGAGGGATAGGGCCGCAATAGGACAGCTCTGGAGGGATAGGGCCGCAATAGGACAGCTCTGGAGGGATAGGGCCGCAATAGGACAGCTCTGGAGGGATAGGGCCGCAATAGGACAGCTCTGGAGGGATAGGGCCGCAATAGGACAGCTCTGGAGGGATAGGGCCGCAATAGGACAGCTCTGGAGGGATAGGGCCGCAATAGGACAGCTCTGGAGGGATAGGGCCGCAATAGGACAGCTCTGGAGGGATAGGGCCGCAATAGGACAGCTCTGGAGGGATAGGGCCGCAATAGGACAGCTCTGGAGGGATAGGGCCGCAATAGGACAGCTCTGGAGGGATAGGGCCGCAATAGGACAGCTCTGGAGGGATAGGGCCGCAATAGGACAGCTCTGGAGGGATAGGGCCGCAATAGGACAGCTCTGGAGGGATAGGGCCGCAATAGGACAGCTCTGGAGGGATAGGGCCGCAATAGGACAGCTCTGGAGGGATAGGGCCGCAATAGGACAGCTCTGGAGGGATAGGGCCGCAATAGGACAGCTCTGGAGGGATAGGGCCGCAATAGGACAGCTCTGGAGGGATAGGGCCGCAATAGGACAGCTCTGGAGGGATAGGGCCGCAATAGGACAGCTCTGGAGGGATAGGGCCGCAATAGGACAGCTCTGGAGGGATAGGGCCGCAATAGGACAGCTCTGGAGGGATAGGGCCGCAATAGGACAGCTCTGGAGGGATAGGGCCGCAATAGGACAGCTCTGGAGGGATAGGGCCGCAATAGGACAGCTCTGGAGGGATAGGGCCGCAATAGGACAGCTCTGGAGGGATAGGGCCGCAATAGGACAGCTCTGGAGGGATAGGGCCGCAATAGGACAGCTCTGGAGGGATAGGGCCGCAATAGGACAGCTCTGGAGGGATAGGGCCGCAATAGGACAGCTCTGGAGGGATAGGGCCGCAATAGGACAGCTCTGGAGGGATAGGGCCGCAATAGGACAGCTCTGGAGGGATAGGGCCGCAATAGGACAGCTCTGGAGGGATAGGGCCGCAATAGGACAGCTCTGGAGGGATAGGGCCGCAATAGGACAGCTCTGGAGGCTGGAGCTGCAATGGGACAGCTCAGCACTGGAGGAAAGGTGTCCTGACTATCGGGAAGCCGGGCTACCTTAAGCTGAGGTGCAGTGGGGGATCATCTCCCTTCAAGATATAGAGATCCTGCTCCTCTCCTGGACAGCAGCTACAGCTGAGTTCTGCTCTGTTCCCTTACATGAACGTCCTACAGAGCTATCTGTTTCTTCTCCAGCCCAAGATGTTTCTTCTGCTAGCACTGTGCTGGGGGAAGCTGCAAATTTCAGTGTTTACCCTGCTGAGTTGTGATCTTGCTTAAACTGATCTTTCCTAGCTACGCTTCTGTTTGTCTTTTTTCAAATGGGAATGCTAAAATCGTACACACACACACACTTACATGAGTTTACAGCTTGCCCTGAGTCTCAGAACAGACTCTGAATTGGGATTTTGAACAGTGGAATAACTGTGGGACTACTGAAAATCTGAAGACAGACTGAACGCATTTTACATAATGAGACGGCCATGAGCCTAAGGACCCAGTAGTCAAATGGGAAACATCCCTTGGAGGTTCATTTCTCTAACTAATGGAATTATTGAAAGGTGAGCCTCACTAAAGGAAATAGTTAATTAAAGTGAGGGTTGGAGGATCTATTAGTCTTTAAATTTATAACTTGACCTCAGTTCCTCCCAGTGTCAGCTCCCTTGTTTCCTGAGCCACAAACCCTTCCACCACTGTGCTGTCTCCACTGTAACAGGCTGTACTCTCAAACTGTGAGACCAAGTCTTTCTGTAAGCTGCTTCTCATCAGCCACATGGTTTCACTGATAAGGGAAGTAAATACAGATGGGTAATCATTTGGTAAAGTAGCAGGATTTGGGGAGGGGGGATTGAGTCAGGGTTTCTCTTTGTAAACTTGACTGTCCTGGAATTCACTCTGTATACCATGTCGGCCTCAAAGACACAGAGATCCTCCCGCCTCTGTCTCCCAAGTGCTGGGATTAAAGATGCGTGCTACCATACCTGGCAGTAGCTACAACCTTAACCCTTAAAAAAGATAACTACTATTGCTGGCACATACATATTACAACCCCTGCCCAACCCCTGCCTCACATCTCTTTGTACGGGATATAGTTTAACCAGAGGCACTACATTCGGTCATTTATGCATCGGTATTTGGCTGTTTGGTGCTGTGATAGCAGGACTACATAGGTGAAATGGAAACCAGAGGGACCACAAGATTCAAATATTTACTATCTACTCAAAAGAAGTTTGCTGATTTGTACCATACAGCAATAGAAGGAAGCATGTAAAAATGTAACATTTTAGGATGGTAGAGAATATATATACGGCAGTGACGACAAGGAGAGCACACACTGCAGTGACAAGGAGAGGACAGACTGACTGCAGTGACAAGGAGAGGACAGACTGACTGCAGTGACAAGGAGAGGACAGACTGCAGTGACAAGGAGAGGACACACTGACTGCAGGGACAAGGAGAGGACAGACTGACTGCAGTGACAAGGAGAGGACAGACTGCAGTGACAATAAGGAGAGGACAGACTGCAGTGATGACAAGGAGAGGACAGACTGACTGCAGTGACAATAAGGAGAGGACACACTGCAGGGACGACAGGCTGACTAGTTTTCATAGTCAACAATCCCAAAGACTAGACAAACATACAGGTGTTTTCCTATCCCCAAAATAGTAGTCATTTTAAAACTAAGGTTACAGATTCTATGTTGAGTACAAATATGAAAAGTTACCTAAACGGCATACCTAAGAAACTTACAAGCATCATATATTAAGGCATAATACCAGGCTATAAAATAATTTTTCTGACTCTACCTCTTAAAACTGAATCTTATTATGTGAGAACCATAAACATAAAGTATCAGCAGAAATGTACAAAGAGGACTAAGGAGATGACTCCATGGGTAAAGTCCCTGCTCACAAGCCTGACGACCCGAGTTCAGATCCTAGAACACACTTTAGCCTTGAGGAGGAGGGTGGAGGAAAGGCAGAGAGGTGGATCCCTGAACCTCAATGGCTTAACCAAAGTAGTAACCTGAATTCAGGTTCACTGAGAGACCCTGTTTCAAAAAAATAAAGATGCAGAGCAACTGAGCAAAGTATGCAACACCAACCTTGGGCCAATGCATGCAAATTCAACAGTGTACATGTGCACCCCTACACACACACCCACATCACACAACACAAGCACACGCACGCATGCATGGAAAAGAGAAATACATAAAGGGCAAAATACACTGAAGTCGCTTGCAATCTGGATGGTAATAATAATAATCTCTAAGACTTAGAGTCTAACAGTAGTTAAGTATATTTTAATCTCTATATTTCCTTAAATTTTATGTAAATGGTTTCCTTATCCACTTATAACCCACAGTATATAAAAAAGTAAAAACTGTATTACCTGAATTGGATGTTCACTAAATGAGGCTGAGAGCCATCAGATTGCCAGTAAGTTTCTAGATTGTCATCTCGTAATTGGTCCACACCAAACCCTAGAAACAGTGAAAATGGCAATAAATTTCTATGAAAAAGTTATATATTTAAAACATAAAATTATCATACATATTTGTCCAGAAATTTTGATAAAGACTTTATCAAAATATAAAACTTAACCGAAACTCTCTCACTCTTTCATTCGGATCTCAGCTCAAGAAATACCACTACTGGCTGGTTGGTTGTGTCGATCACTGTCAGACCGCTTGTTTCTTATATGTGAGGCCCTGGGTCAATCCCCTTCACACACAGGACAAATATTTTGAGTGGCTGGTTTTTTTAAAAGGCATCTCTGGGGATAAAGTCCTTATTTTCTCAAATCCTTTTTATAAACCAATCATAAGAACGATCCATCCTGTGATAGCCTTTAGAATAGGCAGATTTGAGCAGGCTCATTATCCCATCTTAGCTCTTTGCTACTTTTTAAGTTCCCTAGTAAAGATAACTAAATTTCATGGTTCTTAAGAGAGTCCTTGTTAAACAATCTATTGAGTTAAAGGCTTCTTCTACTTATTCCACTTTGGCTATATTTTTTCCCCTGTTTTACAATTTTATTTCTATTTTATTTCAAAGAATTTCATGAAGTGGTATTTAGTCTTAAGCAAAACAAGTATTAAACAAAAATCTTTAACTCAAGACTAATTTGAAATTTGCTTCTAAGACATTACTTAGTATTGTCTATTAAAGTATAATGGGAAAAACAAATAAGCATAATCTTTTGAGAACTGATCATTCTGGACCTTTCCTCTAGGACACTGAGTATGATTACCAGTTTCCACGTGCACATTTTTTCTCACAAGCAGAATGTATTATGAGCATAAGTTCACATGCTGATGTTACCTCTTTCTTAAGTGTCCAATGTGATTATTGTATCTGAGTTGTCTTAGTCAAAAAAAGACTTTAAGACAATGGCAGATCTGTTTTAATGGCTTTGACAGGTATTATGTACCCAGGTAAAGAACATTATTCAGAGGGAAAAAACTTTTATAAATCATAACAGGCTTCAGTGGTTCTCTTTTTAAGGTTCTACTGCTTGCAGACATTAGAAGAGGACACTGGTCCCATGAAGTGGGAGTTAGAGGTGGTTGTGAGCCGCACAATATAAAATTGGCAACTGAACTCAGGTCCTCTGGAAGAGAGCAAGGGTTCAACAGTTGAGCTCTCCCCAGTTGCAGTGGTCCTACAGTGCGGCCCTGCAGCTGCAACATCACTCTAGAGCTCTACATCAGCAATTCTGAGAGCCTGCCTCACTCAAAGTATGTTTGAGGAATCTTTTGGATGATTCTGGTGTGTGCTAAGATGTCACAGCCACTTCTCTAAGGTTGCACTTCTTGTACTTGTCTTGGCTCTACTCATTTTTTGGACTCATCAATGCCTTGTTATGAGGTCACTGTCCTGACCTCTACTTAGGTGATGCCCAGAAAACAACTCTCCCTCCTTCCCATGGTCATGATTACAGTCAATCAATCTGTAGACACTGCTAAAGGACGGGGCTAGGGTATGAGCAATAAAACCATCCATAAGTAAAAACAACTGTCCCAAGGCAAAGAGAAACAATATTCTTTGTGGTTATGGTTATTGTTTAGTAAATACTCACTTTTTTCTCTTGGCCCTCCATCGGGGGAATATGGTCATATTTGGGTTAAGTCCAGACTGATTTGAATTCGACACAATGTGAATGAATATGACACAAGCTGCGGTTTTAATGTGTTTGCAAGGTCTGGATTAACCCTTTAAAAGTCTCTACCACATTAAGAGAGCATGTCTGGATTCATAGGGCAGACACCATTCATTACATGAAAGATATATTTTAAGTGTCCAAGCCATTTTCTTCTTAAGCATCTCTAGAAACACAATTACTTTCAGACTGGATAGGGGGTTACTGTAACTCAACCACATGCTTTGACTTTGAAGACCTAACAAGTAATGTGGTGTTATAAACCCTTAATCCTAGAACTTGGAAGGCACAGGCAGGCAGATAGCGTGTGTGTTTGAGGCCAACCTGATCTACTAGAGAATTTCAAACCAGCCAGCGCTACATAGTAAGACCCCATCAGAAAGATACAGACAGACAGAGAGAAAAAATATAGCCTTCGTAAAAGAATTCATCTATAATTGTATCCTACAACTGTTTACAGTTCAGCTAAACAAAACCAATGAGCTTTCTCCTTGTACTTAAAATCCAAATTCTTTTTCTTTTTCCTTTGGTTTTCTGAGACAGGGTTTCTCTGTAGCTTTTGAGCCTGTCCTGGAACTAGCTCTTGTAGACCAGGCTGGCCTCGAACACCGGAGTGCTGGGATTAAAGGTGTGCATCACCAACGCCTGGTCAAATCCAAATTCTTTGTGTGTGCATGCATGTCTTATGTGTTCATGCATATATGTGTACATGCACAGACCAGAAGCTGATACTAGGTATCTTCCTCTATCACTCTCCACTTTATTTTGAATGCATATGTATGTTGGTGCATGTATGTACACATGGGTGAAGGGTTACACAAAAACGTAAAAGTCAGGCATCAATGTTAGGAGTTTTACTGGGAGGTTTTGTGTGTCAACTTGACACAAGCTAGAATCATCAGAGAGAAAGAAGACTCCATGTGATCCAGCTGTAAGGCATTTTCCCATCTAGTCATCAATGAGGGAGGGCCCAGCCTCTGGTGGGTGGTGCTATATCTGGGCTGGTGGTCCTGGGTTCCATAAAAAGGCAAACTGAGCAAGCCCTGGAAAGCAAGCCAGTAAGCAGCTTCCCTCCTTGGCCTCTACATCAGCTTCTGCCTTCAGGTTCCTGTCCTGTTTGAGTTCCTATCCTGACTTCTTTCAGTGATGAACAGTGATGTGGAAGTAGAAGCCAAATAAATGCTTTCCTCTCCAACTAGCTTTTTGGTCATGGTGTTTCACTGCAGCAATAGAAATCCTAACTAAGACAGGTGTCTTGCTCAATTACTTTCTTCATTATTTTATAAGATAGTGTCTCTCACTGACCCTGGAGCTCATCAAGTCAGCAAGACTATCTGGCCAGCAAGTCCCAGGGATCCTCTTATCTCTGCCTTCCAAGCCCTGGAAGTAGAGGCATCCCTGACACACCAGGATTTTTACATAGGTGCCAGGGATCAAAACTCAAGTCCTATAGCTAGAGAGGCGGATCAGCAGTTAAGAACATTTGCTGCTCTTGCAGAAGACACAGCTTCAGTTCCCAGCATCCATGTGTCATATTCATTTATAACACCAGTTCCTAGGGATCCAACGTGTGCCAGAGGCATCAGGCACACACAGTGCATACACATACATGCAGGCAAACAATCATATATATAAAATAAATTAAAAAAGAAAAAGAAAATCTCACTGGGCAGTGGTATACACCTTTAATCCTAGAGTGCTCAGGAGGTAGAGACAGGCAGAGTGAGTTCGAGGCCAGCCTGGTCTTCAAGAGCTAGATCCAGGACAGGCTCCAAAGCTACACAGAGAAACCCTATCTTGAAAAAGAAACAATGATAATGTTGATGATGATAATGGACTATGATGTAGAAGTGTAAGCCAAATAAATAAACCCTTTCTTCCCCACTTTATTTTTGGTCATAGCATTTCATCATAACAATAGTAACCCTGACTAAGTCAGAAACTATGCCAAGAAAAATGACCAGGTTTTCAATAACAGCAGTAACAACTGAAGATCACTGCAGTTATGTCAAGCTGATTTCCCACAGAATCAGTGAACTGACAATAAAAAAAGGAACATCCTACCAACACCTACAATAGCAAAACTCACAAACCTACTACACTATGTAAAGAAGCCAGACTCAAAAGTTTCCATACCATAGGACTATATTCATAATAGAATTCTTCAGCTGGGTAGTGGTGCCTCAGGCCTTTAATACCAGCACTTGGAAGACAGAGACAGGCAGATCTTTGAAAATTTTACACTGATCTTTTTTAAATTATTACAGAAAAGAAGAAAATGCCTATCAAATTAAAGGTTAGATAAATGCGAAGAGATACACACATATCCTACCCTGACACATATTAGCAAAAGACATCGACTCCAAGAATAAAGAGAAAAATATTAAATGCTTCCAGAAAGAACAGCAAGCATAAAATGTGAATTAAACAACTAAATAACAGCAGAAATGGCACAGGAGGAGGAGACAGTCTTATAAGAAACTTAAATCTAACAAATATTAAAAATCTCATTAGTATTAGTAATACAATTGGATGAAAACAACACAATAAATGAAAACCCAGTTCATAGAATTAAAATATCTACACACACACACACACACACACACACACACACAATTAAAGGTAGTCCAATACATAAGAAAATTATTAGTAAGTTGGGCAATGCCTTTATTCCCAGCACCTGGGAGGCAGAGGCAATCAGATCTCTGAGTTGAAGGCCAGCCTGGTTTACAGAGCAGTTCTAGGACAGCCAGGACTACACGGAGAAACCCTGTCTCAAAAATTTTAAAAAAAAGCCAAAAGCCACATATATATATATATATGTATATAATAAAAGAAAATTATAAGTAATTATTATCACAGCATCCAAGTTTTGTTTTGCTTTACCTGGTTTGCACGAGGAGAGTGACCAAACAGCTTGGGACCCAATTTCCCTTACTGTCGCTGTCCTTTCCAACTGCTTAGGATCAGCACCAGGAGGTGTCTTGTTCGGTGTGGTCATTTTAAAATTATTCTGCGGAGAAACAAGCAATATTCATTATTCCAAGACTTGACCATCTTTCTTCAAATGTAAAAACAAAAGCTCAGTGCCGAGCCTTGTGGCCTAAGGCAGAGGCAGAAGCAGAAAGATTGGAGTTAAAGGCCAACTTGTTCTACACAGTTCCAGGACTACATGGGGACCCTATGTCAAATAAAATAAAATAAACTTTAATGACAATAATCACTCATATTCCCTTCATCTTTTATACCTTTTGTTAATCTTAGCAAAGGTATGATAACATGAGGAAGAAAAACTTCTTGGGAAGTTGAGAGTATGTTGAACTGCTCCGGTAACCGTTATGGCTACTCTACATTATTGTAAATCCTAAACAGAACCAATAGAACTATAGACCATCTCCTTGACACGTTCCTTCCGATTCCAAGCTATCCCTATAACCGCCACATCCACGAATCCTCTAAGTAATCACAGAGACATTATAAATTCCGTTAAACCCTGAATGGTCTGCCACCGGAGGAGGAGGGGACAGGACCCATCTCGACATCGGAACAGACTGAAACGACCAGCCAGGCGGGGAAACAAAAGGCTAGGAGAGGAATGGGTCCTGGACTTAAAGACTAACACTGCAGGAGCTGAGTACAGGACTGGGGATGCTGCCTGACGCCGCTACTCCACCAGGTCCGCTAAGGCTCCACCCCAGGCCCACCAGGCCTGAGCAGACAGCAAGCTCAACGCCACCGAGAACAGGGAAGAGCCAGGGCGGATCTCAAGCCGCGCTCGGACAGACCTGGTCCGCCACAATCCGTTTCCGCGGCGCCTACCGGTCCACGCCACTCCCACCGCAGCTCAGTGATTCCGGGCTCCCTCAGTAGACAAGAGTCGCAGACCAGTGACGTCAGAGGCGTCCACACCTTCCATCCACGGCGCTGACTCCGCGCTCCGGCGCGCGCGCACTACGCGCTCGTCCCTTGCGCGAGGCGGCGGCTGGACCCCGCCATCTTGGCCGGTGGCGGTAAGAACACGTTGTGCGTCGGAGAGCTGAAGGCTAGCGCCGCTCTGACCGCTGCACGCCCCGTTGTAAGGGGACCGTCGTCTCCAGGTACGTGAGCGGGCGGGAGGCGGCGGCGTCGGTGGCCGACCGCCGCCGTGGGAGCATGTGGGGACGCTCTCGAGTGCCCGTGGCTAGGCCTCGGTGGCGGGACCGTGGCGCGTGGCGCCCGGCGCCGGCTGCGCATCTGGGACCGCGGAGCGCTCCTCGCGTCCGCTCAGCCACCCCGGCTCGAGGCCGCCGTCCTCCAATCCCTGACAGCTGCCCGTCGCCGCAGGCGTCCGCCCTGCACCGGTGTCCACCCCGCACCGGCGTCCGCCCTGCACCGGCGTCCACCCTGCACCGGCGTCCACCCCGCACCGCCTTCCCTTCCCCCGGCTCCCACCCCGGAGCCGAGCGCTTTCCGGACTCACCGCGCCCCGCAGGCGCCCCCAGCCTCCTGTCACAGGCAGATGGCTGTGTTGTCACAGCATCGCTGTGGTTTCTCTTGTCCCTTTTAATGATTTTGGAGTGAGTCACGGCATCGTGCCGCCATGAAGCCCGGGGCTCCTACTCCTCCCAGGCTTTATAGAAGTGATGCGCAAGTGTTCTACTTTTCTCCCAGAGCGGCGTGTTCTCAGTTGAGACTCGAGTTGGCCCAAGTGAATTTACGAATTGAATGCTTTGGAAAGGCATTTTGTAGCACTCCTTACTCTTCCTGTTAGTGATTTAATCTTCTTTTCGTTTATTACTTCTTAAGCTTCTTGACATCAGGGATGGTGTCTTTATTCAAAATACCTCAGATACCCTTTTCAGACGCAGTACATTGTAGGCATTTAGTATTTGTTGCAAATAAATAATGGCCAAAGCTGAAATCCTGCACCCATGAGCTACATTAAGTATTTTTTCTTTTTTCAATGGTAAAATTGGTAACTAAGAAATAACTAACTGTCAAAACAGATTTTATTATTTTACACTCTTCTTTCCAGAGACTACTAACTAGGGAGTTAGGATAGTAAAGTCTGCGTTGTAATCACTGGGCCTGCGTACTGAACGTAGTCGTCCTGTGTCTCCATCAGTTGATAGTTACTGTATTCAGTGTAATCAAAAGCTTTTTATATATAGTTAACCAAAATGTATTTAAGGTTTTTTTTAATTAATGTAGCTTAGCTCACCTCTACAAACAAAACAACAAACACAGAAATTTGTTTCACAAGAACATTTACCAGTTGCTGAAAGGCAGTCCATTAAAAATCAAAGCTATGTGCCTTTCCCAACTTAGTATGCTTTACAGGGCTAATTTACAGGAAGCATAGGTCCTAATATTTCATGTGACCTCAGACTGTAAGTGTTTCCCATGTGTATGCCCACATCCATGTTCTCACTGTCCTGGAAGGATGGCGCCGAGCCATTGCTCTAAGTCTTCAGATCTTTATGTGGTCCCAGAAGTTCGTTGCTATAGTCTTCCTCTTCGAGCTTTTCTGTGTCAAGTTCTTATGGGAAAGAAGGGAACTCCTTTTCCCTAATTCTTGGAAATACTACTGAAGTTGAACAAATAGTGTTTACCTATGTAAGTAACCGTTATACAAAGAATCTACATTTATTTTTCTTAAATGTAAAATAATTTATTATGTAAATCAACTTTTAGCCACCTCTAGTGTGTTTCTGTTCCACATAAATATTGTATATTATAGACTTAATAATTTTAACAAAAATAAAGACCAACATAAACAATTTTATAGTGAAAGGGTTGTTTAATCTCTGAAAAGGAATTCATTTGCCAGGTAATTTGTTTAAAAAGCATTTTTTTTATTTGTATCAGAATGCATGATGCCCAGTTTAGTAGCAGCTTTGCAAAAATAGTCAATGTCTTAGAAAAATCACATGGTTTGACTTGGGGTTTTAAGTTAACTCTAAGGTAAAGTAAAATCGTTTCAATTTCTTCTTCTAACTTAGGAGACCTGGATCACTTTAAAGAAGTGACCTTGTCTGTCAGCATAGCTCTGTTAAGGTCTTATGTTTTTATTAACATAGCTTAGCTCAACTCTACCAAAAGAAAGTAGGGCATTTACCAGTTAGAAAGGAAGTGATCTGATGGTCTGTAAATGATGAAAATATTTAGGTCAGAGAGGAAAGCCTGTTTTTCGGGAAGAAGAGGGAATAATGTAGAGCAGCACTGAGTAGCAAGACTGCTTATGTCCCTCCAAGTCTAACCATTTTAGTGGCTCTGTTGATGGAGGTTCCCAGAAAGGCCAGCAAAATACCTTTGCAAATGGATAGTCTTGGCATTTGGATTCTTCATTATGTATTGAAGTAAACTAGAATCTGAAGGCAATTAGGATTTATTCTCTTTAGTCTCCAGAGGGAATTAATTAATATCAGTGCACCAAACCCAATATCAAAAGATTGTTAAATTTGCCTTGACCTAAATTCTGTGTAGATATTATATATCAAGACTTTAGGAAAGTCTTGAAAGCATGGTACATATGTGTAGTGAATTACTACTAATAGACAAAACCTGGACAGTGGATGATGGCCACAGCTCTATTTGTCCCTCGCCATCAGTAGTCAGTGTAGTCAATTGGAAAAGAAAATGAATTGATGATTGGTTTATAGGAACAAAGAAGAAACATCTTGAGATTGTGTGTGTGTGTGTTCGTGTTCATATATAGTTCATTTTATAAGTTAATGTTTGTGCAGTGGTGTTAAGTATTGAAGCCGTGGGTAATTTTTCAGTCTGTCAAGTCTAAGCTTGAAGTTTAATATTCCTGGTTATTCTTCCCAAAAGAGCTTTAGCTTTCATTGATTTGATATTTTCTTTTACCCAAGAGATTGGATTGTATAAAACTGAGATAACATATTTTATTTGGCTAAATCTTTTGGAATTTAGTGTTTTCTGAGTATTTTCCTGTGCATGTGTATTAAGTATATTTCTAGATGATTTTTGGTTTGGGTTGGGTTTTGTGATATTTTACATGACACCTGTTTTCTAATCTAAATCCAGTGTGTAAAGTTTTGTTTTTCCACCTGAATAGATTATTTTGCCGTTTCTAATCATTTTTACACTTTTCAATTTTCTGTTTGTTTGTTTTTTTCGAGACAAGGTTTCTCTGTAGCTTTGGTGCCTATCCTGGAGCTAGCTCTTGTAGAGCAGGCTGGCCTCGAACTCAGAGAGATCTGCCTGCCTCTGCCTCCTGAGTGCTGGGATTAAAGGCGTGCGCCACCATTACCTGACTACTTTTCAAATTTCTGAGCGCCAAATGATTGTGTCGTTTTATGGCCATTAATTATTTCTCTTTGGGTGATTACAATGAATTTGCTGTAACTTTGTTCATTTTTCTTTAATAGGCAAGCCAGATATTCTTTGTTACAATTATGGCAGACAAATTAACAAGAATTGCTATTGTCAACCATGACAAATGTAAACCTAAGAAATGTCGACAGGAGTGCAAAAAGAGTTGCCCTGTGGTTCGAATGGGTAAGCAGTTCTCTTGGCCATCTAAGGGTAGGAAGTGTCTTTGGGAAAGCAGATAGTCTGATATCTTCATAGAGAAAGCAGATAGTGTGATAGCAAATACTGTGCTAATCACAGATAGTTTCTCTGAACTACAAAGGTGAGAAATTTAAAATTATTCTAAGCTTTTTATTTTTTCTAAGTTTGTGACTAAGCGGTCTTTTAAAAGAACTTATAGAATATCATTATTAAGACATTCCCTAAATATACGGTCAAACCAAAAGTTAACTGCAATCCTTGTTATTCTATGAGATCCTGTAATTGAGTCACAGGGAAAGGATTACCAGAATCTTTACATTAGATGTTGTTTTCATCTTGAAACCAATAAATAAATAGATTTAAGGTTAATGGCAGTCATTTCTTGGGGTATTGCTAGATTTTTGAGACTAAGTAAACCTAGCAATTTGGAGCTAACAAATTGTTGGTGCCTTTCGGCCTTGGCTGCATGGCTACTGCCTTGTAGTGGTGTCTCTAGATGGTATCTGTTAATGTCTCCTGTGCTTTTCAGAAATTCAGTTTTTGAGGTCTGGAATGTTGTGCTTAATTTTACCTGTGTACTAGAAAACTGCATAGCTTTTTGGAGTTTTATTTACCTAGCTGAAATGCTTTATTCCTATCTATAGTATGCCTTTCCATTTCCAATACTTATTTTTTATGAGTTAAAGAGTCATTTATTATATGCAGGACTGTGGGGTTGCAGTCAAAAACAAATTTAGCCAGTCAGCGTAAACACAATAATATTTCAAGGTTTACCATTTTTACTAGTATTAGATAAACAATATATTGGCCATTTGCTTATTTTCTAACAAGAATACATAATTAATAAACACAACTGTTTAATTTAGGATGTGTTTCATCAAACACTAATGTAAGAAATTATCTTTGTCATTGAAACTTTTGTGTGGCATTTCCAGAAGCAGCATTTTCTGAATAACAATCTTAAAAGTGTTCTGACGAAGGAAATTATTTTTCTTTGCCAGGAAAATTATGCATAGAGGTTACACCCCAGAGCAAAATAGCATGGATTTCTGAGACTCTCTGTATTGGTTGTGGTATTTGTATTAAGGTAAGTGATAATATTTTATTTATCAAGTCAAAATAAACTCTTAAAATTCTAAATACTTTATTTTTTTAAAAAGCAAAATTAGGCCGGGCAGTGGTGACACACACGTTTAAATCCCATTTGGGAGACAGAGGCAGGCAGATCTCTTGAGTTTGAAGCCAGTTTAGTCTACAGAGCGAGTTCTAGGACAGGATCCAATGCTACATAGAGAAACCCTGTCTTGAAAAAACAAACAAACAAAAAAAAAGTATAGGTGGATAAATGAAAAAGTTTAAGAACATAATATCCTTATGACAATATTATTGCTTTTTAAATTAATGGAACCATGCTTTTATTGCTATTTTAAATTTATTTTACGTCTGTGTGTATGTGTGTTCTAACGTACCACCGTGTACATGTGGAGGTTGGAGGACACTGCAGATGTCAGTTCTTCTACCGTATAGGTTCCAGGGGTCAAACTGAGATTACCAGACTTAGTGACAAGCATCTTTACCTAAGCCATCTTGCTGGCCCCCAAATCAAACTTAATTACTTAATTTATGTGAGAGTTCCAGTGATCTTTAATGATGGTATGTAAGACAGTAGGCTTCTTTAAGTCCCTCTCTCTCTGGGGCATCTGAGATGAAAACTGTGAGGAACATGCTCTGTGCAGTGCATGCTATGTTGAGGCAGGGGCTCCACAGCAATTCCTCTCTTCCTCTCACTGGGGTGGGTAGTTCAGGATTCCTTTCTCTTTGGTGGTTATGTGAACTATGAGGTCCATCATGCTGTTGCTCTAGCCAAATACAGTTATTCCTGGAAGTGAGCTTTACAAAGTGGTTGCTGAGACCAGTGTTAACCCCACCATCAAAGATGAAAGAGAAAGTATTGCTATTAAGATCCCAGGAGACAACCTGGTCCCCAGGATGGATGGCCCTTTAGGCCTCTCTCCAGTGTTTGTCTCACTACCTTCTTGATGTCCTCCTGTTTGTCAGCTTTCTCCAGGTCAGATGTACCATGGACACACTGTGAGTAGGAATGTGGAAGACCATACCATTGAGCATCGTATTCAACTCTGGAATGACCGCCCACAGTCTCAGTGGAGCTAGTAGGTGTAGAGATGATGTTCTGGGCAGCCCTATGGCTGTCATCACAGTTTCTCAGAGGGTCCGTCTATAGTCTTGGTGGCAGTGATAGCGTGGACTGTGGTCCTGAGTCCCTCAATGATATCAAAGTTGTCATGATTGACCTTGGCCAATAGCACTAAGCAGTTGGTGGTGATGGAGACATTACTGACAACCTTGAGTATGTTTTTTATTCTTACCATGGTTAATGCCTATCACAAACATGGGGGCCGTTAGCAGAAGTGGCAGAGATGATAAATGACCTTTTTAGTTCTATTCTTCAAGTTAGCCTTGTCCTCCGTAATAGTGAAGATACCATTGGACCCTCAGCACCAGCATCACTCTATTTGGTGTTGGTAGAGCACACTCCCGAAAGATAGAAGTAGCCTTCCTTTAAATGACAAGTTTCCCAGTCCCAGCCTTGACTGTACTTTGGAAATACCACGGTTGTAATCTCACTGGAACATGGATACCAGGTACTAGAGCTCCAGTGAAGGGATCATTTATAGCAACAGTATCCACTTTTCCCCAGTGGAAGGCGGCATGCAGTCCAGGCACTCAGTGTGGCTAAATCTGTTCACTCCAGCCTTTACCATCGCGTTTCAGGAATGAGGCTGATACTGCCTAAGAAGGTGCATCTGTCTCTGCACCTGCAAGGAGCAGAAAGGCCAAAGTTAGTCAGTGAGATGTCCTGGAAGAAAAAGGCGCTTTTTGAGCAAGTCTGATAATGTGATTTCAGAATGAGCAACCCACTTAACTGTAGAGAGCAACAACTCCACAAATTTGTCCTCTCAACTCCTCATGTGCACCATAGCATACACACCATACACACTCAGTAATCACATCTTTAAAGCAAACAATTGTCATATACAGCTTGGTAAAGGTATTTCTAACTAGATTATTTCTCTGTATCAGCTTTTTATTACACGAAAAATTTGTAGCAAGTCTTTGTTAATATTCTGGAAATAAAGTATAGCTGGCATCATATATTCTCAAGTCTGTTTATTTTTTTTTCTTTGAGACTGAGCTCACTAATTAGTCCCAGATGGCCTGGAACTGCTCTGTAGACCAGGCTAGCCTTCAACTCACAGATATTATTTAATTTTAAATTTACCATTCTCAAGTAGAAATATCGCAAAAAAAAATCTTAAGTTTAATCTAAAAATGCTTTACTATATGTTATATAAGCTTCTGTTATACTTTGGTACATTGGATAATTGACTTTTGACTTAGGAGTGATAGATTTCCAACTTTAGCTTATAAGAATTTAACAACTGGTATATAAAGTTCTTAGATATTTTTGTTTATAGGTGATATAGACAGAAACTTCACCAGAGTATGGATACTTTCCTATAAATTGTTCATGTAAGCTATCGGTATGTTTTATGTCAGTTTTTGAAACCTTGTTTAAATATCAAGAAAAGTTTCATGGATTCTGAAAGTGTTTTCCTTATTTTGAAAATAAAACAGGAGATAGTACTCCCGGAAAACCATGTGTGCATGCCATATGGTAACATTGGGGATCTTGTGTGGACATCACAGTGTCATCTATCTGTTCCGTTTTTTTTTCTTTTTGATGCTGCAAGAAAATAATAGTCCACAATTTTAAATAGATATCTGAATGCCTAAAAAAAAAATTAAATAAACTCTTAGTAATGGAGGAGAAGGTACCGTGCTCACCTGCACACTGAGTAGTCCACTGTTGATGAGCAGTGGGAGTTTCTTTCCCATGTCACCTGCGACCTGCTTCTGTGCACTTTGTACACATTGATGAAAAGACCAGACAACATGGTTATAAAATTTTGGCAGTATGGTTAAAGGACAGAGATTATTAGAAAATAAAATAATTTTTTTTCTTTAATTTGTTATGTTTTCACAGTTTGAAATGAAAATTCACTGAATACTCTCTGAGTCAGTTCCCTAAACTTACTGAACATATCTGCTGAGCAGAGCTCTAAGCTGACCTTATCATTTCTGGTTATGTCTCTATCATTGTCTGTACTTTAGAGATACATTTAACCACATTATGACTGCTTTTTTTTTCCTTTAGCGTGCATGTGTTTGGGTGGATAGGTGTGCGCGTGGAAACCAGAGGTCAAAAGTCAGTTGTCTTTCTCAATTGCATCCCACCTTGCATTTTTTTTAAGGGAGGGTCTCTGACTAAACCTGGACCTCACTAATCTGGCTAGACTGACTGCCCAGCAAGCCACAGGGATCTTCCTGTTCCTACCTCTAGCACCGAGATTTTAGGAACACACCGAGATTTTAGGAACACACCTGGCTTTTTAATGAGTGCTGAGGGTATGTCTAAACTCAGTGTTAGAACCACCTGAGCCATCTCCCCAGCCCACACACTACCACTGCCCTTAGTGACTTTCTTATACTTGCCATTCTTGTTCCATGGACATTTGTCTGATAGTCAAATACTATATTGAGTAAGTTAGCAGAAAAGCATTAAGCTTTGATATAATATCTAGGCTATCTATTAGCAAGATAGAAGTAGTCCTCTTCCCCAAGTGATACAATCCAGACATCTTAAGAGACTTTACCTAGTGTAGGAAAGACACAAACAAGGACAGGAATGATCCTGTTATAGACAGATTATGAAAGGCATTGAACAGTAGTGTCTGATATTCTATCAGTGATGAAGAATATTAAATGTCAATACAGCTTTAATCTTCAAAGAAATTGGTTTTTATTTTTAAGTAAATAAGATAATTGTTTTTCACTTATAAAATTCATCTTGGAAGATTTCAATAAAAATACTCACTTGAGTCACATATTTTATAAATTAATATATGATTCTTTAAATAACAGAAATGCCCCTTTGGCGCCTTATCAATTGTCAATTTGCCGAGCAACTTGGAAAAAGAAACAACACATCGATATTGTGCCAACGCCTTCAAGCTTCACAGGTATATTCCTCTTTACTTCACAGGTATATTCCTCTTTATCAGTCAGGGTCAGAGTTTCAGAGAAATGGGAGAAGATGATTTTGAACATCCAACAAAGATTACTAGAATATTATAAAACACAAGGTTATATTTATTTGTCAGCAGTTACCAGGCATGGTGGCGTGTCTTTCATCCCAGCACTCAGGAAGAAGAGGCAGAGGCACGAAGATCTGTATGTTGGAGGCTAGCCTTGTCTGTATAGTTAGCTCTAGGCCAGCCAAGGCTACCTTAGTGAGATCCTGTCTCAAAAAACAAAAAAAAAAAAATGTTCATTCTAACTAATAAATAGAACTAATTCCTGAAGGATAAAGCAACTATAAAAGCTTTAGCCCAGTTCAATTATGTCATAAATGGTTATAGAAACTGGGATATCTGGAAGGTAAAAACATCTCAAATTATTCTATGATCACAATTAACAATGACCATGTTCATAATACCCTTATCCCAAATAAACTTAAAGAAATCTTATGTTTTCACAGGGGAGGCTATACTACTTGAGCCTCATATTAAATTACTAGGTCCTTAATTCCTATATTTATCTGCTGAATATTAATGTATTAATATGCATTGTATTGACTCTGAAAGTAGACTTTACGAATAAAAGGGTCTTTTCACCCTACCAACTAAGAAGACAGCAACAACAGAGAGAATGATATTACAGTTCGGTGTTTCACTTCCTCCATATAAGTAAGCTGTAGGCTAGAAAGGAAAAAGTGACAGTATGGGGTTTACCTGCTGTGAAATTTTCACCAAAGCATTTTGGGTGTTAAAGCTGAGCCTTGTTGAGCAGTGGCATTGCACACTCAGGAATCAGAGAGTAGGCCAGCCTGGTCTACAGAGCAACACGAGAAACCCTGTCTCGAAAAATCCAAACAAACAACAAAAATACTGAGCTTTAACTGTAAAGAAAAATGTTATTTTAGCTAACGAGATTTTTGAAAATTGGAGTATTGATTATGGAATTATGGATACATTTCTAACAATTACTTTCTCTTGGCTGCTCCCCCCAGTAATGCTTAGCAAATATTTTTTAGTTTATTAATGGATATATGTAACATGCAAGTGCTTCAAAGTACACTAGTCTACTGTTATGTTCCTTCTTCAATAGAATAACGAGTTTCTTCTCTCACCCCCCCCCCCCAATATTGTAATAGATTGCCTATCCCTCGTCCAGGTGAAGTTTTGGGATTAGTTGGAACTAATGGTATTGGAAAGTCAACTGCATTAAAAATTTTAGCAGGAAAGCAAAAGCCAAACCTTGGAAAATATGATGTATGTATTAACAGACTATGAAAATGAATATCTGGGTCTTTTATGTGGGTTTTGAGGGGAGAGATGGATATAGGTTTTTTTGTTTTGTCTATCTGTTTGTTCATTTGTTTTGGATGTTCTTATTTTTAAGTTAATTTGTGGGATTAGTTCAAAGATGTTGTTTGGTCCAAGTTTGATTTGGTTTAGTTTCGTGTTTTAAGACATATTCTTACTATGTAGCCTCAGAGGACCTTGAACTCAAAAGTCCTCTTGACTCAAGCCTCTCAATCCCAGTACACACTACCATGTATGGATTTTATTTTTTCTTTTTATTATCGTTTGTTTGGGGATTTTGTTATCTGTTTTGTGTGTATATGTGGCAGGTCTCAGTCTATCCTTTTTTTTTTTTTAAAGATTTATTTATTAAGCATTCAATGTACTGCTGGCAAGGAAGGCACCAGGTCTCATTACAGATGGTCCTTTCTAAGTTAAGATCTGTTAGTGTTGCTTAACTAAAAATTTATAGTTCACTTAAACCTTTGAATTTGTATGCCTTGATTTGAAATTAGGTCTATTTCCAATTTTAATTTAGATGTCTTTATTTGATATATGTTTAATTTTATTTAGCATTCATCTCGTATTTTTATCTTAAATTCTGATAATTATTATATGTATTTTTAGGATCCACCTGATTGGCAAGAGATTTTGACTTATTTCCGTGGGTCTGAATTACAAAATTACTTCACCAAGATTCTAGAAGATGACCTAAAAGCCATTATCAAACCTCAATATGTAGACCAAATTCCCAAGGCTGCAAAGGTCAGTTGACTTATAGAGAGATGCTATATTGTAGATTATTGTTAGAAGAATAAAAGTTATATCAAAATAGATTTGTTTTGCTTTGTGTCTTTTTAATGCTAAATGAAAATAGTGATAATTTTTTGTTACGATAGGGGACAGTGGGATCTATTTTGGACCGAAAAGATGAAACAAAGACACAGGCAATTGTATGTCAGCAACTTGGTAAGTATTTGAGTGCATGCTCTTCATAGATTGCATTGGTTCATAATCGCCTGGATGTGGATTGCTGGATTCGTGAGGAAAGCTTTTATAATTATCTTGTTACTATACAGTTGTAAATTGGACTATCATTCAAACTCAGAGTATTGACATGCAGTGTGCATTTTGCCCAGAAGAGGTGAAACAAAATTTATAACATTGAACACAATGCTTCTGATTATTCTTTGTAGATTTAACTCACCTTAAAGAACGAAATGTTGAAGATCTTTCAGGAGGAGAGTTGCAGAGATTTGCTTGTGCTGTCGTTTGCATACAAAAAGCTGATATGTAGGTTACTTTACACTTCTTGTGTATCTTAATCTTTGTGAGTTTGTATTTGTAATACTGCTAATTCAGTGGTGATCTTAAAAGGAATGATACTTAAAGCTCTGATTTTGAGGTAATACGTTAAAGCAGTTGTATATCCATCACCCATTTTCCCTGTTTCAAGTCCCAAGGCAGGGAAATCATTTGTTTTTATGAGTACTTATTTTTACCCTACAGCACATTTTTAAAACTTAAGCACTCCATCCAGGTCCATAAGCTTTCTAAATATCTCAAGTAAAAGATGAGGTCTGGAGATGAGTTGCAGTCAGAACAGCCGTGTGAGGGAGAGATGGAATATGAACGGCAGTTCTCTTTGCTGCTCTAATATCTCCCTCTCAGACACTTATCGCTTCCATATTTTCCCACATTTCTGCTCTGGTGGATAATCAAGCTTATTATTCTGTGGAATTCTGTGCATGCGAAGCGATCTGCTTTAAAGCCTTTTGACTTGAGGCAATTAAGAAAATGGCTCTTTGGGGACAGCAAAATGGCCTAGCTGAAATAGGTGCTTGCCACCAAGCCCTACCAGACCTGAGTTAAATTCTCCAGAGCCACAAGGTAGAAAGAGAACCAGTTCAGGCAAGTTATTCTTTGACCTCCTCATACAGACAGTGACATCCCCAAACACACAAATACGATTTAAGAACAAAAGGAAGTGTTCTTCAGACTACGTCCCACTGTGTCAAGAGTATTTGTCATGAGAGTATTTTTCATGAGAGGGTACCAATAAGTCAGTGCAATCTTCAAAGCTCTCAAATTTGTAGCTATACATTTCTTCCTTTTGTAAATATTTTCTTCCTTCTGAACAAAATACAGAGTTTAACCCTTACTGTTAGCCTCCTTTCAGTGGTATGTGAAATTTTTAATTTTGTTAAATCAGAGCCCTTATTGTGCTACATAAAAAGAATATATATGGGGCTGGACAGTGGTGGCACACGCCTTTAATCCCAGCACTTGGGAGGCAGAAGCTGGTGGATCTCTCTGAGCTCAAGGCCAGCCTGGTCTATGAGAGCTAGTTCCAGGACAGGCTCTAAAGCTACACAGAGAAACCCTGTCTAGAAAAGGGGAAAAAAGAATATATATGGTGGAATTTAGGTTGTTCAAACTGAGCATGCTTGTTTCTTTTATTTTTTTTTCCCTTAGATTTATGTTTGATGAACCTTCCAGTTACCTTGATGTCAAGCAGCGTTTAAAAGCTGCTATTACTATTAGATCTCTAATAAACCCAGATAGGTAAGTATAGATCAAGTTCATTTCTGTGTTCTTTTGTTGAGGGAATTTACAGATGCTTAAAGATTAAACATATTCATGTTTTTCATTTTGATCATTTGTAGCCACCACCAGAATTTGCCTTCCTCTATCCTAGAACAAAGGTTCTTAGTGCAAAATTCATTTATTGGTGCCTCAGCTTCTATGTAGAGTATATATGTGTGTTATGTGTATTTTATTTTTGTGGGGGGGGGGGGGGTGTGGGTGGGGTGGAACATCTTAGTTGTTGCCAGATCATCAAATGCAAATCTCAGTCTTTTTGTTTGTTTGTTTGTTTTTGTTTTTTGAGACAGGGTTTCTCTGTAGTTTTGGAGCCTGTCCTGGAACTAGTTCTTGTAGATCATGCTGGCCTCGAACTCACAGAGATCCGCCTGCCTCTGCCTCCCGAGTGCTGCGATTAAAAGCGTGCCCCACCACCACCTGGCAAATCTCAGTCTTATACAAGCACACATACTTAAACATGGTCACCAGAATTATGTTCTGTGTTTACAGTCTCACTGAACAGAAAAAGAGTTCTTAGCAACTTCTGTGGTCCATTGACAATGTCATGTGTTGAGTATGATGCTTTTCAATTTCCAGAGTTTCTTAATTCATCATTGCCCTTGATGCTTCTAGTAATTTTATTAGGTCTTTAGGTGATTTTGCATTTGAGAGAGCATGTGATCTAAAAAGGTTGTTAGTCAGTGGTGCAGATTTATTTGATAAGGATGGTAATCTGTAGGGAGGATTTCCATACAGTGTTTTTATACCATAATGCCTCTCTTGAGTTACTGGTTTGATAAACATTGTTTCAAGATAAAGGAAGTCTCAAGGGATCAGAAAACAAAGTGAAACTAGGAAAAGAAGAGATACATGGATTCTCAGACATTGTTTGTGTCCATAATGTTAGTCATGGGCTGTAACAACCTCTGCAAATGGAAGCTTGCTTCTTGTGTTGTATTATCATGTTGCTTTCTTGGCAAAAAGGCAAATTGGAAACACGTTAATAGTCCCGAATTAGAAATGCCAAGAAAGTACATTAGAATTGGAGTGATGATTTCCCTTTAATTCTGTTTTTGTGCAAACAGGTCATATACCTGTAGATTGGAAATGTACTGAACCAGTGGAATTGATGAGGCCTGTAGAGTCAGAAAGTAGTATAAGGAGTCTTAGGACGTCTAGCCCTACGGTGTGTAGAAACAGACAACAATGCATTTGGAAAAGTATGCCTGAGACTATACAGTTGTTGTTGTTTTTTGAGCCAGGGTTTCTCTGTGTGACAGTCCTGGCTGTTCTGGAACTCTCTTGGTAGATCAGGCTGGCTTCGAACTCACTGAGATCTTCCTGCCTCTGCCTCCTGAGTGCTGGGAATAAAGGCATGATCCCTGTAGTAGGAGGAGCGGCTAGCTTAACCCCCGAAATAACCACACAGAAATTGTATTAATTAAATTACTGCATGGCCCATTAGCTCTAGCCTCTTATTGACTAACTCTCGCATCTTGGTTAACCCATTTCTATTAAATCTGTGTATCACTACGTGACTGGCTTACCGGCAAGATTCTAACCTCCGTCCGTCTCAGGCCAGAGATTCATGGTGTCTGCCACACTGCCCTTCTTCCCAGAATTCTGTTCTGTCTACTCCGCCTGTCTAAGGGCTGCCCTATCAAAAGGCCAAGGCAGTTTCTTTATTCAACCAATGAAAGCAACATAAAAACAGAAGGACCTCCTACAGATCTCGGCTGTATAAACTTTTACTGGTAAAGATGAACATGAGCTAATCTCTCAGAATAAAATATAAATAAAATATAAAAGGCAGCCATCTCTAAACTTAGTTAATATACATAACAAGATAGCAGTGTTAGCATTTGATCTTAATATGTTGTAAGAGCCTCAGAAATAATGCAAAAAGTTTAAAGTCTTAAAAACCCTAGGAATTTAATGAAGAAATGGTCAAAAGTCCAAACAAATCTAAAGGTTAAAAGGACAAAGGATTGGGAAGATGACTCAGTTTGTAATGTGATTCTCATGCAAACATGAGGTTTTAAGTTCAGTCCAAGAATCTGAGAACAGGCCAAGCACAGAGCCATGTACCTATAACCCAGTGCTGGGGAGGCAAACGCAAAAAGATCCCTGGATTTTTTTGCTAGTCAGCAAAGTATAGCCAATCAATGAACTTCAAGTTCAGTGAAAGATTCTGTCACAAAAAAAAAAAAAAAAATGAGATAAAGAAGCAATTAAAGAAGATATGAATGTTGGCCTCTAGCATCCATGAGTGTGCACATCTGTGTATATAGTGACATACATGCACCTACACAAAATATTTGTACAAACATACACATACACACACGTATTGTAACATTAAAAACTCCCTGAAGTAATTAGATGAGTTTGGGACAGCAAAATGGTATAGGGAACATTAAAAATCAACCTCACAGTTTGTCAGTGTAACTGAGAAAATGGCATCGAAATATAAGGGGAGATTTGAAACGTTGATTATAGTAAGAACACTATTTGGTTAAGTCTGAGCATGATGGCTGAGCAGGTGAAGTCACTTGCTGCATAAGCCTGGCAAACCAATCCCTAGAACCCATATAAAATTAGAAGGAGGGAATCAACTCCATAAAGTTATCTCTCATCTCAGCAAACCCTCCATTGCATGTGTACGCACATATACTCAGTGATAATGATAAGTGGACCTTGTTGGTTTGGTTTTTGAAGACAGAGTTTCTCTGTGTAGCTCTGGCTGTCCTGGAACTCGCTTTGTAGACCAAGCTGGCCTTAAACTCAGGATCTGTCTGCCTCTGCCTCCTAAAAGCTATGATTAAAGGCCTGTGCCACTACGGCCAGCAATGATCCATCTATTTAAAATTAAAAATTCTAACTTTTAAATTAGAGGCATTGAAAGGATCATGGCTGATGGATTTTCAAAACTGATAAAAGCTCCAACTTCTCAAACAAAAGTTCAGCACATCTTTAATCTGAGCACTTGGGAGGCAGAGGCAGGCGAATCTCTTAAGTTTGAGGCCAGCCTGGTCTACAGAGCAGGATAGTCAGGGCTACAACAGTGAAGCCCTGTCTCAAAAAACAAACAACACAAAAAGGTAGAAGCTGTAAAAACTCTGAAAATATTCATTTCATGTGGAATTGATAGGCACATCAGGGATCCTGAAAACAGATTTGTTGAGATTTAGTAATCTTTGTTAAAGAATTATGATGAGAGCCTGATTTACAATTTAGACAGGGACGGGACATGATAATTTGCTAACATAAGTTAGGGAAGAATTCATGCAGTTGCCAATCTCAGCAATATCAAGGGAAACAGAATTAGTCATTTCGTGAGAGTGATTTTCAGTTTATACAAATAAGAACTTTATTTGTACGGAAAGCTGATATTTGAATTGGTATTTGAGGTTTGTGAAAAATGGGTAGGATAGGAATAAAATGCTGCACAAAAGCTTCCTGGCTCCATGTTTGCTAGCTTATGTTCTAGCACCTTAGTGGAATCTGCCCTGGCATCCCTAGCACATCCCCCTTGTTCTTAAAGCACTGTAGTGCATACTAACTTAGTTCTTCCTGGGTCTCACGTCACCCATTCTCTAGATTATATTTTGCCATATAGTCTTTCACAGGGGAGTCACCATTTCATATTATTCATTACCCCAGCCAAATTTGGGATTCTTAGATGGTCAGTATTCTTATGCAAGGGATTCTGTTTAGTCTTTCTTTGAATATCCCATACTATGAGGCAGGACATTCTAAATCTTAAATAAGAAGTTGAATATTGAAATAGTCAAACAATTAAAGAATCTAGGCTGTATTTTAATTTAGGATTATAATGCCACTTTGCAGCATTTACATTAGGGTGTTTCCTTTTAAAAAGACAATTTTATTGTATATACCTATAAACCTTATGAGTTTTTCTTTTAGCTGAGAAAACATTTCAGTTATGAGCATTGATAATGAGCCTTGTATAAGAAAATATTTTATGACTTTACTATGTTCTTTTACACTTTTTTAAATTGTGTTTTTCTAAAATTTACAACTGCAGTAAAAAGAAATATATTAATCTTAGCTAATGCTGTTTTGTTAAATTGGAAAATAAAAGTCTGTCTTGCTTTTCAGGTACATCATTGTGGTGGAACATGATCTAAGTGTATTGGACTATCTCTCTGACTTCATCTGCTGTTTATATGGTGTACCAAGTGCTTATGGTGTGGTCACTATGCCTTTTAGTGTAAGAGAAGGTAACTTTAAAACCTGTTTCCCATAATGTTGTAGCCTCTTCTTCTCTAATGCCTAGAAATGTGAAACAGGTGATATTCAGCCCTTTGCACTGCTCTAATGTGTATGTGAAACTGAACCACTGAGGGAGTGAAGTGCATTGTAAAGGCTGCACACAGCTACAGAAAAGAATTCCTCTTTGAGAATTTTCTCCTGGGATAATAAAAATTCATTCTCACTATTTTTTATTATTATGAATCTTTATATTTTAACGTATGCAGTATTTGTCACCTTCAAATTTATTTTTAAAGACTGGAACTCACTGTAGACCTAGACTGGCCTCAAACCCAGCAATCTTCCTGTCCGCCTGAGCTTAGTATTACAGGAGTGTGCCATACTCTGCTCAGAAACAGTGTCTAATGTTTCTCTTTAACTACTGAGTACTACCATGTAATGTAAAATCAGGATGACATATGAATATACTCAGTAGTCATTCTTGAAAGTCCTTCTTGTAAACACTGGATCTACACAGTGACTATCCTTGCCTTTCAACTGCTACAGCTCAGCGTCTGGGTGTGGCTGTGACAGTCATTAGGACATATTTTCCAGTTGACAGGATAGCAAGGACTTGTTTGTTTGTGTGTTTTTTGAGACAGGGTTTCTTTGTAACAGCCCTCGCTGTGCTGGAACTCAGTGTAGATCAGGCTTGCCTCTGCCTGCCTCTGGATTGCTGGGATTGAAGGTGCGCTCACCATGCCCAGCCAAAGTCGTTTCCTTACTTGGTAAATGAAACTCTAAGTTTTCCTCATCAAAGTTTTTGGGTTTAATTTTCTGTGTTTACACTTGATTCCTTAAAAATAACAACACTCTTTTAGAAAAGGTGGTTCTCTCATTCCTAAGGCTTCCAGTCCACTGTGTACTCAAGACTGAGCATAAGAGTCCCTTAAATGGTCCAGATGAATGATAGCGTCCTTCCTCAAGACCTCCCAAAGCCTCAGCTATTTTTCCTTCACTTATACATAGAAATACTGAAAAAATACATCTTTCCTTATATATATTTAAATAATAATCTTTTTATTTTCAATTTGCCTGCCTTTGTAAATGTTTTATTTTTAGTAGAGAAGGGTTTTATATACAATGTTAGTTTACTTTCTTCTACTATAAAACACTCTAGAGAATGGTTTTTATCTTAGTACAATGAAACCAAAAGTATATATATTTAATGAAAATAGCTCATTTAATTTCTTATGAAACTGTAAAGTTAATCAGAAAAATACATTAATAATTTGCTTAAATTACTTATTTTTAAATTTTATTCTCAAAAGTATTTTGTGTCAATTTCATACCTGAAATTATTCCTTCCTTATGTACTTGCCATTTTTTTAGCGGGAAAATTAATTTTTTAAAATTTACATTTGCTTGTTTCCCTTTATGAGTATGTATGTACATGTATACAGCAGTGTGTGTAGAACGCAGAGGGAGACTCCCGGGAGCGGGTTCTCCTTCCATGTATGGCTTAGATTTGAACTCAAGTCATCAGGTACTTTACCCACTGAGCCATCTTCTTATCCCAAAAGAACAACTTTAAAATGACATCGTGTTTTATATATTTATGAGTATGTTCACAGATTGTTTAAACTTAAAGTTTACAGTGGGAGAAAGAGTCATTTTGGTTTTGGTGGTGAAAATTGCATTTTTCTAGGGCATAGCCTCACAATATTGCCCAGGCTACATTGCTTCTTTTACATTGCTAAGGCTACATTAGCAGTCTTCTGACTGTTGGATTATAGGCACCAGTCACCATGCCCAGCATGCTTATATTGTTGAAACAGAGTGTTGACTTTTGATTATGTGCAGAATTGATATTGACCGAGATACATGAAGAGAAAATGGATATATGAAGTATAGATATCACCCATCTCCTCCCCAAAAACAGTCTTAATCATTACTTTAGCTTCATTTTATTTATATTATTTATATTTTCTTCATTAATCTGTTGGCAATTTCCTTCCCAACAGGCATAAACATTTTTTTGGATGGCTATGTTCCAACAGAGAACTTGAGGTTCAGGGATGCATCACTTGTTTTTAAGGTAGCTGAGACAGCAAACGAAGAAGAAGTTAAAAAGATGTGTATGTATAAATACCCTGGGATGAAGAAAAAGATGGGCGAGTTCGAGCTAGCAATCGTAGCTGGAGAGTTTACAGATTCTGAAATCATGGTGATGCTGGGGGAAAATGGTAAGTAGTGATGGGTGAGAGTTGGTTCTATAAATGGCCTGTGTTCATCAAGAACAGACTTAGGGCTGGGATTTGAGTTTGAATCTATAAATTTATTGTTTTAGCTTTACTTTTTTGTGGTATTTACTAATTCACTGTTGTTCAAATAGATTAATATTTCTTCATTATTTCCACAAAATAATCTGTTGTTTCTGTTCTGATGATTTTTTTTTTTTGTGAATAAACTAGTGAGGCAATCACTCATTCTGCAAAAGGACTAAAAGGAATAGCCAGTTGATACAGTTGATAATTCAGACACATACCAGCTTTAAAACATTTCCTTGGGAGTGGGAGGGGGACATTTTCTTGGGTGCCTGTATTTGTAATTTTCTTATTTGAAATTCAGAAAGCTGTCTACTTTCTTGAATAGTTATTACCAATATTTCAATATTAAATTGTCACTCTAACTGTAAGATGAATCTAACTATTAAATATCTAGTGTTGGTTTTATGATTTAAAGATAATAGTTTGTAATAGCTTATAAAACTGTAGAAGAAAGATTTTACACAAAGAGATTTGCAGTGTATTGGGCTTCACTCAGAACACTTAAGTTGTATGGGCTAAGCATGTATTAAGATACACTGGTCTTATTACTCCCAATAAATTTAGGCTAATACTTGACTGGTGGGAGAGGATTCTTTTTCTTCTACTCCTCCTCTTCTGTTTTCTGTGTAGTGAACTCAGAGATTCCCCTGCCTCTGCCTCCCAAGTGCAGGGATTAAACGCATGAACCACCACAGCCCAACTAGGGATTGTTTTTTGTTAAGAACTTTTGCATAATCTCTTCAAGGCAGATGTCTCAGATTGTGACAAGTAGAAAAGTGTGCTTTACTTCAGAATGTGAAGGTTAGTTTTGTTTTTGTTGTTGTCTTACCAGGTACAGGTAAAACCACATTTATCAGAATGCTTGCTGGAAGGCTTAAACCTGACGAAGGAGGTACTGTTAGAGATATTACTTTTTTACTCTATCCCACAACGTAAACTTTAAATGTCTGGGCTGGTTTTGTGTGATATGTACTTGTATTATTTTGCAGGAGAAGTACCAGTTCTGAACGTCAGTTATAAGCCACAGAAAATCAGTCCCAAATCAACTGTGAGTTGTTATTTTAATTTGGTTATTAAAATGTATGTATATATGTATGTATACCTTTGTCTTTTGCTTTAGTAAGGAGTTAGGACATTAGCTCTGTAATAGAGTATATGTTTAACATGAATTAAGGCACTGAATTCAGTACCCACCACACACCAAAAAAATCATATTAATATTCTTAGCCTTATTAGCATCTATACAGCCACAGCCTGGCCTAGAATCTGCTATATAACACAAATACCTGAAATTCTCAATCCACTGCCCCTACTGCCCAAGTGTTGGAGTATTGGATGTAGATACCACATCTGGCTCTGGAAGTAGCTTTAAAATCTGTCATCTTTTTTTTCCAAACCTAATGTGAGCCTTTGCCAAAGCAAATTTTCTTCCAAAGAAGAAATCCAGATGACCCATAACCACATGGAAAGATGCATGGCTTTCTTAGTTGTTGCAAAAATGCAGATCAAACATGGTGAATACCAATTTTTTTTATTTTTTTATTTTCGTGAATACTAATTTACAATAGTTGAATAACTAAAAAAAAAATCCAAAAGACAGGCACAAGTCTTGGTGACAGTGTGAAGAGATTGGACACTGCGTGTTGCTGATGGTAATGTAAAACTACAATCACTGAGAAAACCAATCACCTCATTTCTGTAGCATAGACTTACTAACAGCAGCAGTTCTCCTCATTATGTAGACCTGAGCAGTGAACATACTCAGTACCCAGAACCTGCACATAGGTGTTCTAGCAGCTATATTTTTCAGAGCCAAAGAGGAGAAAAAACCCAAATGCCTGTCACCTGCTGAATGATATATAACATAAAGTATTCTTAGAATCTAAGTTTATTTGACCTTAGGGAAATGAAATGCTGGTAAATCGTTTCAAATATAAAACGTGAAAATGTTTTGCTAAAGCACAAGTGTTCATTCAATTTCTGAAAGAGTTGTATCACTATCAGTGTCACAGCACCAACCCTGTTCCACATTTCAGACACTTTACCTTCATTAGTACTTTAGATAATCTGTTCTCAGTAACAAGTAAAAGCCATTTTAGGATTCATCTAAGAAGATGATGGTGCATTGTGTGTTATAGCCTACAGATTATCCAAGGTTTCAACCCACTTTAACATTTAGAATTATTCCTGCTCTTAATTATTTCTCCACTGAAACATTCATTTACTTTCTACTTTAATTCTAAGACTATTGCCTTTTTTCTTGTGTACATGAGTGCTGTTAAATAGAAAACCTCAAAACGTGAGCAAGATGTTGACTAGGGATTAAAAGCTAGAATTACCTAGTATATATATGGTATAGTGGTGCATGCCAGCCATACCCTAGCACTTGGAGGCTGAAGCAGGTGGCTGTCTGAGTTGGAGGCAACCTGGTTGACTACATAGTGAAACCCTGTCTCAGAAGAAGAAAAAAGTTAGAATTGGTGTATATCGGTGGCAAATTGAAATCATTTTGATCTGAAGTGTAGTACTAAAATTTATAAACAGAAAAGATCTTTTCTGGTAATTTATCATTTAAATACTTTTTCTCCTTAAAATCAGGGAAGTGTTCGCCAATTACTGCATGAAAAGATCAGAGATGCTTACACTCATCCACAGTTTGTGACTGATGTAATGAAACCCCTACAGATTGAAAACATCATTGATCAAGAGGTACTATAACATTATCCTTACAGTTCTCTGTGCATCCTTATTTTGGATAAATATGTCTGTCTTCACACATTTTGCTGAACTTCTCCAATTAGGTGCAGACATTGTCTGGTGGTGAACTTCAGCGAGTAGCTTTAGCTCTCTGTTTGGGGAAACCTGCTGATGTCTATTTAATTGATGAACCATCTGCATATTTGGATTCTGAGCAAAGATTAATGGCAGCCCGAGTCGTCAAACGGTAAATGTCTTACTTCTAGAATATTTTTGATTATGTTTACTAGCATACAGATGTGTTTAATAAAACACTTGGATCTCATTTTGTGACTTAAAAGCTATGAAAGGTTTGCAAATTGTTGTGTTCCAGTTTCATACTCCATGCAAAGAAGACAGCTTTTGTTGTGGAACATGACTTCATCATGGCCACCTATCTAGCAGATCGCGTCATCGTGTTTGACGGTGTTCCATCTAAGAATACAGTTGCAAACAGGTAAGGATGGTTTTTTAAGTGTTCAGAAATAAAATTTTAAGTTCTAACAATTGGAAACTTACCACATTCTAAATTTCTGGTAAACTCATAAACACTGAAGTCATTGCTTTTTTCAAGGAGATAGCAAGTAAATCAGTTTCTTATTGACTCCCTATTCTTCTTACGATACTGCACGAGGCCTGTATAGTAGTTTTTGGACTAGTATAGAATACTGGATAAGCTTACAGAGCCCTAGACCAATAACCTCTTCTTTTAGCTGAACTTTGTCCAATTGATTTTTTATACTTCACAGAAAAATACTATTTTTATAGATAATTCTTACAAACTTAATTTTTGTGCAGAATAAAATTCAAAGAAGTAATGACTTGCCAACTACAATATAGTTATAGTAGGTGGCAAGTACAGGATACTGACCCACCCCAATCAGTGTGTTGTTCTACCTTCTCTTGATGTTCTGACAACACTGATCATACTGTAGGGAAAACCAAAATTCAGGTCTGTCAATAAGGCATTATTTTACCATTACTGCTAAACCTACATTAAGTTGTACCTTATGAAATCACCAATAACGAAGTTGGGGCCCATGAAAGTACCAGCCAGACATGGTAGCACACTCCTTTAATGCCAGCATGGGGGGCAGAAGCAGATGAATTTCTGTGAGAGCAAGGCCAGCCTGGCCCAAGTAATTTGTTCCAAGACAGCCAGATCTACATAGTAAGTCTGTGTCTCAAAAAAGGAAGGAAGGAAGGAAGGAAGGAAGGAAGGAAGGAAGGAAGGAAGGAAGGAAGGAAGGAAGGAAGGAAGGAAGGAAGGAAGGAAGGAAGGAAGGAAGGAAGGAAGGAAGGGGGAGGAAGGGAGGGAGGAAGGAAGGAAGGAAAGGGGAGGGAGGAAGGGGGGAGGGGGAAGGGAGAGAAGAGAAAGAAAGAAAAAGACCAAGAAAGGTACCATGCATCCCAAAGATCTCTGTCTTCATACTGAGTCTGTCATCAGTTATTGACAGTATATTCCTTACTGGAAATTTCTTAGATATATGAAATTTATTTCTTCAATAATAATCTTTGTTTTGGGTTTGCAGAATGCGTCAAAGTGTTCCATATTTTTTGTTGTTATTTAGCAAAGATAAAAATTACCTTGTGGGGATGTAGTGGCTCAAGTGGTTAACAGCACTGGCTAGGCTTCCAGAGGACCCATGTTCATTTCCCAGCCCCTACATGATAGCTCACAATTGTCTGGGACTCTAAATAAACCTTTAAAAAAAATGAAATTAGCTGGATATAAAAGACGAAAGAAAGAATGGTTTTTAATGGAAACTTGTTTTTAGTAAGTAATACTTTTGGAGCCATGACAATAACTCAGTACAGAGTACTTCCCTAACATGGTACAGAGCCATGCAAAAAAAAAAAAAAATCAACAACTATTCTGTCTTAATGTTTGTTCAACATCAGAAATACATACTATGCTTTACACAGAACTAAGTGATGTAGAGTAACATTAGCCTTGGTGCATAACTGAGAGGAAAAGGTAATGATGATCTGGGGCTCAGCTAAATTTAATGAACACTGTTCATTTTCCCTAGTCCTCAAACTCTTTTGGCTGGCATGAACAAATTTTTGTCTCAGCTGGAAATTACATTCAGAAGAGATCCCAACAACTATAGACCACGAATAAATAAGCTCAATTCAATCAAGGTATGTAGATAACTCCTACCATTGTAAACTTAAGTCTTTTTGTTTTGTTTTGTTTTTCGAGACAGGGTTTCTCTGTAGCTTTTGGAGCCTGTCCTGGCACTAGCTCTGTAGACCAGGCTGGCCTCGAACTCACAGAGATCCACCTGCCTCTGCCTCTCACGTGCTGGGATTAAAGACATGCGCCACCACCACTCGGCTTAAGTGTTTTTTCTTAAAAATGTATGACGTATCTATTGATTCTCAGTTTGGGTTATTTTTTTGTTTACATTTTCTTACTCTTGTTGCAGGTAACAAGTGTAAGGTATCTGTTATTCTGATTGGATGTGTGCTATTTAAAACAAGCAGTGGCATACATCATATATCCCAGCACTTGGGAGGTAGAGTCAGGCAGACATCTGTGAGTTTGAGGACATTCTGGTCTACATAGTAAGTTCCAGGATAGCCAGGGCTGTGAGATTGGAATAAAAGGAATAAACGAAAACTTTTTTGAGAAACCTTATTTTTTGCCACTGAAAGTAGATTAATGGAGTTTTATTAATGAAGTTTTTAAGAATACTTTTAAGCAGTTTATGGTTTTTTTAAGACATAGTTAAAAAAACATTCTCCTTTGCTAATTAAGTCATGACTGTATGCTGAATCGTTTAAGGTGTTAAGCTATTAGGAATAGAGCGTATTCCTAATAGCTGGTCAAGTAGATAAATGGATTAATGACCACCATCCTATAAATAGTTCTGAGGAAATTGTTTTAAATATATTTGATATAATAAGTGATTTGCAAGCTGGCAGTATTCTGTCTTTTGTACAAGGAGCTTAAAGGTGGAATTTAAGCTTCTCCAAGAATATTTGAGTATATGACAGATTTCATACATGTGAACATCTTAGCAGAGGCCTTCCTTGAGCTGCTGTGCGATGCTGAGAAGCACATACTGCATAGATTGCTGTAGCTTCCAGGAGAAAAACTGTTCTGACTTTTGTTACCTCTCTTTTTTTAGGATGTAGAACAAAAGAAGAGTGGAAACTACTTTTTCTTGGATGATTAAATTGAATCTGAGATTATCAATAAGCCATTTACTTACTGGGATTTTTATCATATAAAACTTTAATCAGGTTTTATGGCCCCACATACTCTGGAGTTTGAAGTATGGTTTTCTTAATGTGACATCAAAAGCCAGTTGTATTGTAAATTGTTATTTAAGAGCTTTTCTGTCCTTAAGATAAATCTCTGGGCATACTTCACTAAAATGGAGACATTTCAGATATGCAAATCACCTCTGGATCTCCATGATCTGTGGAGAGATTTTCAAGCTCTGTATTATATTCATGTACCAGATGCTTACCTACTGGTGTTGTCCATATTTTAAAATCTTGGATAAAATCTGTATTACCTGTTTGCTAAGTGTACCAGCATAATGAAATTGCCCTATTTAACAGCCAGTCAAAGACTACACTGCTAAGGTCTGATAAATAAACACCAGGATTATATTTGCTACTTGTTTTCAGTCTGTGACTATATTATCAGTGTGTAGCTGCTTTCAAGGAACATTGTCTGCTACAAACACCATTGTTAGGAGGTGGATGTCCGTGACCAACTTTTGCATTGTTTTTAAAATTTGGGGGGGGGGGTATTTTTGAACATCTGTCAAAAATTATTTCAGTACCCTAATTTAACTCTAGGTTTTTGGGTTTTTACATTCTATAAGATTTACTTTGTAAACATAAATTTATATAATCAAGATGGGAGGAGGTATTTCTGAGTATTTGCTTCCTATAAAACTACTTGGGCTGGGGAGATGGATCAGTCAGTAAAATGCCAACTGCACACTCATGAGGACCAGATATTAGACAGTAGGATTCTAATACTGGTCCTGGGAAGGGAAGTCAGACAGATCCTAGAGCAGGGCTGGCCAGCCTAACATAATCTGTGAGTGCTGTGTTCTGGGAAAGATCCTGTCTCAACAAGTTAGGTGGACAGCAATTGACTGGCTCCAGCACAGAGATTTGTATGTATGTATATACATACATACACTCACACCCCTACCCCTACAGATATAAAGTCTTTACAGTTGGTGACTTAAGTATCTGGATGTTAGGGTTTTGTTTTTAGTTTTGTTTTGAGACAGTGTCCTGTAGCCCAGGACAACCTTGAACTGAGCCCATTACCCAGGCTTGGATTATGCAGTGCTGAGAATCAAACCAGGGCTCCTCAGGCTAGGAAAGCACTCTACCAACTGAGCCGCCTCCCCAACCTTCTGTTTTTATAGACTACAGATTTTTCTGTTGAGCAACCAAGGGCAACCTTAAGCCACTTCTCCAATGAGTGCCAGAAATAGCAATACAAAGTTTCCACTGCTGCAGAACATATTCATTTGTAGGTGTGGATACAAAGGACATTATCCAAACCTTACTAATATGCTGAACTAGAATTATGAGGAAGGTAGATTACAGTGAATAATGGGGCCAGCAGAACAGGAAAAATAGATTTGGCAAAACTATTATTAGATTATTAGAATCTTAATAATCTTGATTAATTTGATTAATGATAGGAAGTTGTTTTTGACTGGACCCCATTAGGCATTCTAAAATGAATTTATATGAATAATCCATAAATACGTATCTGTTGTAAAACAATGCAAATATACAGAAATATATGGAATAAAAATTTTCTCCCTTCATTACTGAGATTACTTGTGTTCATTCTTTCACATTCATTATGCATTTAATGTAGGCATAAGATTATAGTGAAGTATTTTAAGGATAGGTTAATTTTTTAATACTGCAGACACATGGAATGCAGAGAAACTAAGCATTTACTGATTTAGAATTGTCCTAAAGAAAACAAAGTTAATCCATTTTAGTTGCTAATGACAAGGTATATTAATAAGATACTACTTTTCATGCAAGTGAAATTTGAAAATATAAATTCAGATTATTAAACATAATTATATAGCAGTAGGAAAGCCTGTATATAAAGGGTTGTGGTGGTGGTACACACCTTTAATCTGAGCACTTGAAAGGCAGTGGTCAACCTGATCTACAGAGAGTTCTAGGGCAGCAAAGGATACACAGAGAAAACCTGTCTTGGGGGAAAAAAGGACAAAAGGACTGATACACACACCAACTCAGAGATAGGACAGCAGGCACTGGGTTCAAACCAAAGTCCCATCCCTGAAAAGGGAGGTGGACACCAAGTCCCACCCAACCAGGAAGCTATTTGCAACTGAAAGCTGCTGAAAGGGAAAGAGTTTTCTCCCATGATGTCACTGTGCATCTCCACCACGCCCCAGGGCAGACCCCATGCCCACAGTCAGCCAAAACAAAAGGCACTCCTTTAGAGCAGGTGCAATTTTTATTAGGTTATTTTGGGGTTTCCAAGACAGGGTTTCTCTCTGTAGATTGGAGGCTGTCCTGACAGTCACTATGTCAACCAGGCTAGCCTCAAACTGAAGAGATCTGCCTGCCTCTGCCTTCCAAGTGTTGAGACTCAAGTCGGGCACTAACACCGCCCACCTGGGCAGGTATATTTTGTGTTATTGGAGTTCTCTATTTTTGCTTTTTGTTCATTTCTGAGGGAAAAACAAGAATTTGGGTGAGCAGGGAGGTGGGGAGGATCTGGTTGAAACTGGGAGAGTAGAAAAATATGACCAAAACATACTGTACTAAAAAACTCAAATGGGAAGTGCACACAAGACACCCCACAGGGCATACTGGGTCAGCCCAAGTCGGGCTGCTATAAATGCCTGCAGCTCCAGGGAATCCATTCCACTGGCGTCAAAGGGCACCTGTACTCATATGCACAAGTTCAACATATAATCTTAAAAAAAAAAAAAAGACTCCTATAGCTCCCTGACTGACCCTAGAGCAGTTTCCATCAAGTATCTGCACTGAATGAGCAGTTTTGAGCTCTGCTTCTGAGAAAACCACTTTCCTGAGGAAGTTCATAATTTCAGCAAGAACATGGCAGTATTTTTAATAAACTACTTAATGGAGAACATGCACTTAAGAAAATCATCTCTTTCAGGACCAGTAACAGAATTCAGAGGTTGAACACCTGCCTAAAATATACTTGGCTTGTATCTCAATTCCCAAGACTGCAAAAAAGTAAAGATTTCAAAGTATTTCAGTATACCTGAAAACCTTATTTCTGTTTCCAATTTGTTCAGTCTTTCAAAAAAGACTGAACTGGGCGGGGGGGGGGGGGGGATAGGAGGGATGGACAAAAAACTAAAGATGTCCATTAGCCTATGAATGTCGAGGTGTTCTGCACCCTGCTTCAGTGCGCTAAAAGAGATGGTGGAACTCTAGCTGTAACACCATTTACCCTGGAAGTACAACTCCACCACTTACTAGCTCCATGACAGGGCCAAAGCTCTGCAATACATAAAGAAAAACAGCACCTGTCCAATAGGTGTAAATCCCATTTCAGCTGTCCCTACTGTAACTATGTGCCAGCATGAAAAATACATGGAAATAATGTAATTTTCAAGAGTTTACTAAGACTTATCCTCAGAATTACATGTGATATATTGGGTTACCCAAAGACCAAAGAATCCCAAGCAGAATCGACAGACAGAATTTAATATATGCACACGGTTGTATATATAATGCAGCATCACACCATGTAGGGCATTGACTTGGTTTATACATTCAGATCGTTTGAAACACTTCTTAAGGCTACGAAACAGAACATAGAAAAATAAACAGCAATATATTCAACACTTACAAAAGTGGTATGATAAAGAATATAAAGTACTATTCCTTTCAACACTTCAAAAGATATGTATAGATATGTATATATGCTTTTACAAGTAACATCACAAATGATCACATCTTCACATGCTTATAAGTATTATTGTACTCAGTGTAAGGCTAGGATCATTTTTCCATACATAAATTTTTTTCTAACTTTGTAACAATGCAATTTTTAAACCATTCAAGTAAATTCAACCCCAAAGCTGCTGCTTCTCAGCATTAAGACATGCACCCACCCTCTTACAGGATTTTTCTAAAACTTGTAATTTTAGGGAAAGTGGAAACTTTAAAAGAAAAAAAAAAAAAGCCCCAATTAGTGGGAAAGCCAATGGCTAAGTAGGAAAATCTTAGCTCTTTCAAACTGACATACTCAAGTGAGCCATTATGAAGATTTAAAAAAAAATAAGACATAAAATAGGAAGCAAAATACAGTAAACAGAAATATAGCTTTCTCTTCAGCTACACTAAAATGGATCTTGCAAGTACCCTAAGTGAAAGACAAACTTCACCTCATCTAAAATTGAAGGTAAAATGAGGCAAAATAAATATTGCTAGTTTCCAGGATGGCTGAGTATTTTCTAAACCAGAAATGTTTAGAAATGAACTGTATTGCACCGAGTCAATCACAAGCGAGTTTGCAGTTCACAGGCATTTTAGTTCACCCTTGGGCCAAAGAAAATGCTACGCTCAAAGAATGGTTTGCAGCACATAAACTGTCTCAGCACTGTGCACTGTGGAAAACCTACTCCTGTCAGGTTGTAGCAGCTATGAACTGAGTCCTGCTAGGAAACAAACTTAGAGGAAACAACACGAAGGCTGCCGAGGAGTACACAGGGCAAGAATGGAGGATGTGCCTTGAGAGGAAGTAACCTGAAGAGACACAGTACTAGAAGGAAGAGGCGGGGTCTAGTACAACTAAAGCACCTAAACAAAACAGATGAGCTTTGGTCAGTGGAAGCATTTCTTCAAAATGTATCCCATCATAAGGTTTCATCATTTCCCAACTACAATACAAAGAACTTTTAGTTGTCATTTTCCCCCTTTCCTTGTGTAGAATACAGTATGTTTCAAAATACAGTATGACAGGTCAGTTCATGTGACGAAAAAAGGCTTGCTTGGCACTAGTCTGACCTTAGGATAAGGCAAAATCCCCTGGATGAATACACCTAAACACATACCTAAAGGAAGAAAACTGACCTTCATACAAGATTGATCATTTTAAAACTACTGAAGTCAGAGGTCACAAAGAAAGTACCACAGGCTAGATAGAGTTCTTTCACTGCTCATTCGTCACATCCCAGAGGTCAGGTAAGGAAACAAGCTCATCAGCTTCCCTCAGGAGCTACTAACCACTGTTCTTCACTAAGGTGAGACAGAGCCACTGTAAGAAACCAAGCATTATTCTTTCCTGTCCAATTTTTAAACATTTGCCCAGTCAGAAAAACACAGGACATTGGAAACAGCTACTTCTTTTGGACTCCTGAGACCAAACATGTATCAAACTTCTAAATCTATTATATCAAAAGGTGATTTTCATCTTGAAACTACGCAATAAAGCCAATTCTACATAAAAAGCACGGACTAAGAAGAAGCTCCTCTACAGTCCTTACTCCAGAATCCAGCCACTGATACTGAAGCACCGCAACACAGACCTTCACAACCATTCTATCTTAGAAGACAACAAATTCCTTTAAAATAGGTTCTCAATTTTTTTCAGCACATCCCAGCCTATAAAATTTTTACCTAGCACCATCATTAATAAAATGTTATCTTTCAAAGTGCTCTCTAAAGTCCTATGTTACAAAATTTCTAAATGCTAATCACTACTCAAATCAGCAGTTACACAGACATGAGGGTATTTGGAACAACACAGAGGTAAACACCATCATTACAGTACAGTGGAGCTTCACTGAGCCTAGCTGACAGCCAAACATTCCCACAAGCATCAGAGGACCCAGAAAACTGTCTGCTTCCATTTGTCATATTCAAGTTAACTGTATTCGCTTTTAAGTAATCTGCCCCCCAAAACAAAAGCCACATCATCTATTTCTGGTTAGGTATATTACACAGAACATGCAAAGAAAATCACAATACTACTAATTGCATAGCATTCAAGCTGCCTGATCACAAGATAATTGCAACATTTAAAAAAAAAAGGTAGATTTTCACATTGATATATACGATTAAGAAATACAAAGTACAGTTAGTTTCACAAAGTAACACAGATGAGTGAATACTGTGTTAACTTGTCTGAGTCCAATCTCTAAATGAGAACAGAACACAACATGCAAAGGAGCCTCTAGTGAATACTGCAGACCAAAAAAGCAGATCAGACACAGCACTGATGGGGAAGAGCTACAAAAAGCAAAGCTAAGCCACCTCTAGCAGCATCCTCTAGGAAAACTAGAAGTCACAATCACGTTCTTTTTATACAGTAATTCCAGCTATGACAAGTTGAACATGCAACTGTAAAGTGATAAACATAACCAATGAGCAGGGAGGAAAACACTATAGAGAAGCCTATCAAGTTAAAAATTTCAACATTTCTCACAAAATATTTAGAATCTGTCAGTGCATTAGTGTTAAAGTGGCATTAAAAAAACCTCTGCAGTTTTAACAGATGCAGATTATTCTCAAAATGCATAGCATCTACATTCCTTTCGGGTAGGCACCATGATATTTACAGCAGTGCTAAGAGTTCTGGATGGAAACAGCCGTCTCACCGGACTTCCTACTATTTCTTAAACATCTATTGTATGCAATCTCAAGTTCAACAAATACTCACCAAAATTCAAAAATATACCCTATGGATATTAAAAGAACTATATACAACAATTCTGAGACACAGGTTAATAGGCTGCCTCGTGTGTAATAGTAGAGAGAAGACGTTATTCAAGTTTGACAGATACTGAGATGAAAGGCCTTTGGGTTGGAAGCATATTAAAAGACAACAGTGTTTGAGGCTGAGAACTGTTTGAGCCCAGTTTATGACTAAGGCATTGCATAATAAAATATACATTTCTATTTGGTGCAATGTTATGTTTTGGAATCTATAGTGTGTTGAATGCTTTACTTTCTTGTCACTTCAGTAAACGCTAAAAGCACACATTTCCAATGTTTTAAAATCAAACTTACACCAGAGGAAAAGAAACAAACACTATGTCTATGTTTTATATTGAGTTGTTTATAAAAAAATACTTGAAGTCATGTTTACTTTTTATGGGGGCAGTAACCCAATAAACAGATTCTGAGTAAGAAAAAGCACAATGCCAAAAATTCATCTGCCCCTTGAACTCATGTCCAAAGTTTCATCCTATTCTGGAATAGGAATTAAGGGTAAATGGGGAAGGGAGGAGATAGTTCCAATTTGGGTTTTTATTTTAATGTTTTGAAAGCCTTCAGAAATACTCCACCTACAAAAAGGCTTCAGCTCTACAATATGAGCAACAATTAGCATTAAGTATGCTGTCCCCTGTGGCCATCTCCCATCCCTGATCTCCTCCTATCTCCCCTATATGGACGTCCTCTAGCGTTTCGATGGTACTGAAAACCTTCATCCCGGCTTCTGTTAGGCTGCCCTTTCCAGGGCTCCTCGCCTCTCACATGTTGATATCCACCTCTACCAGAAGAACCCCAATCACTTTTGTATTTCCTGTTTCCATAAGTTTGATTATAGAACTGCTTGGGTCTGCCACTTCTCAATATATTAGACACTTCATTCTCATCTTCTGAACTCTCTTCTTTTGGTCTTTGCAATCTATCCACAGAGTTGGCCCCAGGGCCAGCTACATCAGCAGCAGCCTTAGGATCTTTCACTTTCTCTGGTTTTTCTTTCACACTCTGAATGGTCCTCTTAGGCTCAAGTTCAGCAGACATGGTTTCTCTGTTTAGAATCTGAGTGGGAGGATGAGCCTTTCCCTCTGTTCCAGGAGAACCTGAAGCCAAAGCAATGTCTGCCTTTCGTGTCTGGGATGACTGTTCCACTCGGCCTTCATGCTTGCTGCTCACACTTGCTTCAACTCTGGGTTCCGGAAACTCACCCACTGCCGGGACAGAGTCGCATTCTTTTGACAGATCTAGATTCTCCAAGGGCAAATCCAGTTCCCCTTTCTCATCAGAGGGCAAGACAATATTCTGTCTCATGACAGGATTTTCTACAAATCCCTGAAATGGATACCCATACCAAACATGAGGAAAGAAAGGAGGTGCAATAGGAACAGGACCTAAGAACGGGTTAGGTCCAAAGGACGGTTGTGGGTACATGTTCTTGCCACTTAGTGATTCTTCATATTCAGCATGAAGAAGTTGCCCGGGATTCTCAGACTCAAGTTCAGGTTGGTAAGACAATTGTCCATGACCTTCAGACACCTGAGACTGAGACGGAGGGATAACCAGAGGTGAGGAGAATGCAGGAGGTCCAATCTCTGCCTGTGGCATCTGTCCATTAACACTGGCCTCGGGATGCATAGAGTAGTGGGCATCAGGACAAGGACAGTCACTTTCACTCTGAGCAGGAGGGGCTTCTTGGAACCAAGTATTCTGAGGATACACAGGAACAGGGACCTTTGGGTACATCCTACAGGCTGCCATGTAGGCCTGGTGCAGAGGATACAGGTAAGAATGTGGAGCCCACATAGGACAACTATATGCCTGAAAGACAAAAAACAGTAAAATAAACAAATACTAGAGGTTAAAAAGCTGTCTTTCTGAAAGTATTTAGCTCAAGCCAAGTCTCTCATGCTTATAAAGATTATATACTCTAAGCACCAATACAAGATGATCAAAGTGATACAAAACATGAAAAGAACTGGAATCACATCACTTCACGACCCTGATCCCTGGGTTCAAACCTGATGCAGGTTAATAGGAAGCATTAAGACAGCCAGGAATTTAGTTAGGCCTACTCACATCTTAACTCTAACCTGCCAGGAAAATGCTAGAACAGGACATATTCTCCAACAGGACTAATAATTCTAGAAACCCTCAAATTAATCCAATAACCAAGAATTAACAAATCAGACCTATTAGCAGAGGATAAAAAAAGCTGGCTACTGGATTGGAGCACTTGATAGCTTATGTTTACAGAACTGCAGTAATGAAGTCAAGTCAAAGACAGCAAAACATTGACTGACATGGACAGTGAAGCTCTGTAGCCTCTTTCTAAGGAAAGCGATCCCCCACAACCACCGCGAAAGCAAGTTCTGCTGTGATAGTGAGTGAAGTCCTCCCCTTACAGAAAGAACAATGCTTTCTATATATGTCATCACTTCCTCCAACCCTCCCAATGGTGGAGACACCAACTGGTTTGCAAAGGAAGACACACCTAAACTAGCTCAAGTACTACTTCAAACTAAGAGCTTTCATCAACTCCCCATCAAGGACATTCCCTTGAGCAGTCCCTTCAAGGCCAAACAGTCCTGAATGAAAAGAACAAGCAAATAAAAACTATAATCCGTTCCAAAGACAAACATAAAAGGTAGCATGCAGTAAACCTTAGATTATCAATTAAGAATTACATACTTTAAATTTTACTGTTGATAGTGGTAAGAAGAAAATTAGCTTTAAGGATAAAATATAAATACCTTTACACCAAGATTGAAGAAGAATCGAAGAATGTTCTTATCTGAAAATAAAAAATCTTTTTTTACTAAAACTACATAGTCAAAGCTTTTCTTTCCTTCATTATCAATCATTATAGCTCTAGTAACAAACTCTCCTGCCAGACTGCCTGTAGAGTAAAACACAAAAATGAAAACAGCCAAAATCCAGGCTATTCCTAGGGTAACTCTGGATTCACTACACTTTTCTCTGCACTAAGATTTAGTCCCTGAATAGCTTAAATTTAGTCTACCTGACTAAAATTCAATCTGGGAGAAAACTCAGATGAACACTGTATTTTTCATATACTGTAGGTGGTTTCAAAAATTATGAAAAAACTGGAAAAATAGTAAGATTTCTATAAAGCAAGCCAGCTATTATTAGTGCATACTTATTACCCAGAGCCCAGGAGAGAAAGGGCAGAAAACAAGCCCCAGGCAGCCTGGGCTGCACAGTGACACACGACCTACAAAAGAAATTAAAGCCCAGAAATGATTTCAAAGCTGTAAAATTGTTTCTGGAAAGGAAAAAGAAAAGAAAAAAGGTACATGACAGGCTTCATTAAGCACAAAAACTCATTTTCTACTAAGACCAAGCTAACTAGAATAGCCAAATCTCTGCTCTTTGCTGAGTGAATCCCTTCTATGGCTTGGTAAAAACCAGAGCTCTGACTTCTACTTCTATCTTTCCATTCCTCACTAAATCTGTTTGTGCTCAGGAAAAAAGCATGATGAAAGTGGAGGCCTCACCTTTCGGCAGGTCCTCACCGGTCTGACACAGTGAGTAAGGTGGTGCAATGGCTCGGTCTCCCTTCTCATTACAAGGAAACCCAGGATAGAGTGGGTCTTGATAAAGGCTCATCGTCTGAGGCAAAGGCATCAAGGGCTGGTTAACTGCCTGAATTGACACAGGAACTGGAGAAGGTGTTAAATGCGCTTGTGACACAGCAGCATCGGGTCCAGTTGTCTGTGTCACTGACAAAATGGGAATCTGAGCAGGGACACCTAAGAAAGATGAGAACAAAATAAAGCCAATTTCCTTTGGAATAAAGCTTGCATTAATTTCATACTACACAACTTGCGCACCCTGTAAAGCATGCAGTGAACAACCCAAAGTACGTTAGGACCAATCCAGGAACTAAGTTGAGCCAGTGTCTTCCAACTACAGTTCCCCAAAACTCCATTTAAGGTAAAGGTCTGTGTAAAGAGTCCTAACGGAGATGTAACAGTATGGCCTACACAGCAAACACAGACTGTGGCCAACAACAGAGGAACTGGCTCAGATGTCACAAACCCAAGATTATAAAAAGCATATCCTAACGATCACGCATCACGCAGTGCGGCTGGTCCTCCAAAATCAAGTCAGGAGCCCTAACAGGACCACATTCACACTTCTGCTGTAGTCAAGTTCTCATTCAACAACCTGAAGCCTCTCATTTAAGAGGAATTTCTGTTAGCTGGCTGGAAATGTTTAAAAACTTCTCCTCTAACCTGTTGGTCCGAAAGTTGTAGGTTCACTTGGCCAGGCTGGCACAGTGGCTGGTAAAGAAGGCACCGCAGGAGTGAGATGGACTTCTGGAGAGACTAAAAGGGGAGCTGGATTTGACAAAGATATATGTTCTGCTGGCTTCTTCAAGAATGGGAGGGGAAAAAAAGGAAAAAAAAAAAAACATTTTTCTCTGACACAAATTTTAGTAACAAATTTTTCTTAAGTAAAGTATAAAACACCCTACTATAACACTAAGCATTTAACTGTTCAAGTCAGTATCAGAATTCACTAGCTGACAAATACCATGTGAACTCATTTCATGTTAAGAGGTTCCTAGTGCAAGTCACAGGAAGAAACAACAAAAGCTTTTAAGGCAAGTGAACAAAATCATAGAAATTCCCTTTAAATCGCAAGCTTCCTTTTGGGGGGTGGGGATTTTTCGAGACAAGGTTTCTCCATAGCTTTTTGGTTCCTGTCCTGGAACTAGCTCTTGTAGACCAGGCTGGCCTCGAACTCAGAGATCCGCCTGCCTCTGCCTCCCGAGTGCTGGGATTAAAGGCGTGCTGTAAGCTTCCCTTTAAAGAAAGATCCTTACACGAAAAATTTTAAAAAATATACTTAAGTACATTCATTTTATGAACACAAAGTATGTTGATACAACAGTAAGTATCTACTCTTACATAAGACCAAGAACCAAAATGTATGCAGAAACTGAAGTGTGTTTATTTGCTTGGCAAACTACTGGTATTTTTTAAATGTATATGGAGTAATTCATTAATAATGATGTAGATAACTTCTAGAAATATTAACAATAGAAATTTTATCTTCTTAATTTTCAACCTGAACTAGCTCAAAATTAACAAGAGGTGCCAAACACAAAACTCAAATCAAGTCACAAAATCAATGCCAGAGAATGGCTATAGAATGTAATTCCATAAACTTTATAACATTTTAGACTAAACAGAATGACAAAAAAATTTAAGCACCCATATTCTATCAGAAATGAATCCTTCCATTTACAATGTAGATGTTTTCACATACAGAGAAAAGTCCAGAAAGAAAGGAGCTCTGCTTGCCTAGTGCAGTAATGCTGTGGGATAATGCTTTTATATTCTGTAAAGATTGTCACTTGTATTGGTTTAATAAAATGCTGATTGGCCAGTGTCAGGCAGGAAATATAGATGGGACAACAAAACTAAGAGAATTCTGGGAAAAAGAAAGAGTCAGTCACCAGCCAGATGGAGAGGAAGCGAGACAATGAAGCCAAGGCGGTGGTGGCGCATGCCTTTAATCCCAGCACTTGGGAGGCAGAGGCAGGAGGATCTCTGTGAGTTCGAGGCCAGCCTGGTCTACAAGATCTAGTTCCAGGACAGGCTCCAAAACCACAGAGAAACCCTGTCTCGAAAAACCCAAAAAAAAAAAAAAAAGAATGAGAAAAGGTACCAAGCCACTATGGCTAAACATAGACAAGAATTATGGGTTAAGTTGTAAGAGCTAGTTAATAATAAGCCTGAGCTAATAGGCCAAGCAGTTTATAATTATTATAATCCTCTGTATGCTTCTTTGGGACTGAAGGGCTGGGGGACGAGGCGGGACAGAAACTTACATCTACACAGTAACTTACTTGTTCTACAGGAGATGGGCAGTCTACTTTCTTTGTCTTAGATGGTGATGAAACTCTTGTACATTTATCATCACTGACCTTTGGGAGTAAGAAAAAGTTACACTGTAATTAAAAAGAACTCCATTCTGGGTAACTGTGGTTGCCTTTCTAATTCGATCGAAGAACCTGCTCTGGGAACCCACTTCCACTTAATTTTGTCCGCACATTGGTTTAATGTCACATTACTGGAGAGTTTTTATATGGGACTTTTCTAAGAACATAAGCGACTCCTTTACAACATCACTATATAGAGAATAAACACAAGCTGAGTGTGGTGGTGCATGTGTTTAATCCCAGCACTTGGGAGGAAGAGGCAAGAGGACCATCTGTGAGTTCAAGGCCAGTCTAATCGACACAGACGGGGCCACACAGAGAAATCCTGTCATGAAAAACAACAACAACAATAATAATAATAAACACTGTTTTCCAAGTTAAGATAGACTAACATTAAAACTTTTAAGGCCAGCCAGGTATGGTGGTACACTCCCAGCATCCAGAGGCAGAGGCAGGCAGATCTCTGAGTTCAAGGATAGCCTGGTCTACAAGGCAAGTTGAAAAGGCAGCTAAAAAATAAATAAAAATAAAAAAAAGAAGAAAAATTTTTCGTGGGATGGCTCAGCAGCTAAAGTAAGTGCCACCAAGCCTGGAGCCTTGAGCTCAATTCCTAGGACTAACATAGGCTAACATAGTAGGAAGTAAGTGACTCCTGCAAATTGCCCTCTGCTCTCCATACATACAGCATGGTGTACAGACACACACGCACGCGCATTAAATAGATAAATGTTTTAAAAATATTTAAAAGCCTTACCTCCAGTGTGCTTGACTCGGGTTTTTTATCCACATGAGTATGGCCACGTAGGGAATCTGTAACAGATTAAGAATAAGAAAAATAAGGAGCATCAACCATCATTCAGATTTAAATAGAGAAAAACAAACACTGTCTTAGGTCAAATCGATGATTCTAATGTCAGATATAGCTTGACAATTTTAGTCTTTTCCCAGTAGTGATCCTTCTTATGCACAGTAGATAATCCTCCAGCTGACTTCTGAAACTGTGAATGGCAACACAGTTTCTTATACTATGATTTTTTTCCTGTATTTATAAAGACAGCCAAAACTAATATCGAAGTAAAACAAAACTACAAAAAACTATTCTATAACAAGTTATGTGAGTATAACCTCTTGCAAAGGCCTCTTCATTTGAAGTATTCTGACTTTTTTTGGCATACTCAAAATGATAACATCACTACTATACATGACGGAAGCATTGCTGGAACACAAGCACTGCTACACCCAGTCAAAGTGACATTCATGACAGCTACAAAGAAACACCTGTGCCAGCAGCATACACAGTATGGTAACACTAGCCCTTCACATGTGAACAGGAAGAACCAGTGTATCAAAACATACAGCACTCAATTTGACTCTTACAAATTTCTGGAATCCTTCGTTCATTTAGGATTTCCAGACCAGTTTACTTATATACCTAAAACTGCAAAATAAACCAAGCCACAAATAAGGCAGGAATTACTGAATGAAACTTGGCAAAAGTGTCAAGTGTCTTCAGTAATGAAGTAGTATACCTTTGTCCTTCCGTTCTTCAGCATCTGTTCTCCGCATGCTTCCTTTTCTATCCCTTGCATGTGAAGACTTCCTCTGGACACCTGAGTTGCTATTCTGAGGGGACTGACTGACTGATGGGCTCTTTAAAATAAAGTCACACTTTGCATTAAAATTTTACCAACATGAATACAAGTTCTACAAATAACATTTATACTTCTAACCAAAAATCTCAAAAATCATAGCCATATATTCTTAATACTTTAGAATCTAGTTGATAGGTAGTTATGGATATCATCTAGCATCCATATTCAAATATATGCTCTGAAGTAAGTCTTTTACTGAACTAAAGTATCAGGCAATCAGATTTATCAGCCTAAATTAATAATTCATGTATCATTTTAAGAAATCACACTGATCAAATTGTCATCTTGCACTTAATATTCTTTGCACAAAAATAACTTCTCTACCAACCTTCCCAGGCTCCCTTGGGAAGGGAAATATATCAATCAATTAGCAAGTATCACTGAAGTGATGAAGAGCAAATCCTCTGAGGCCTGAATGGCCCAACCATATCATTGGTAAAACAAAGAGAAAAGAGTAAGTTGTTGGTTTGGGGCTTTTTTTTTTAAACCCTGTTTTTACACAACAGGGTTTCTCTGAGTAGCCCTAGCTGTCCTGGAACTCACTTTGCAGACCAGGCTGGCCTCGAACTCACAGAGATATGCCTGCCTCTGCCTCCCAAGTGCTGGCCATAACTGCCCCGCTAAAGTTGAATTTTAAAGATAAATTATCATTGAAGGTGCTAGATCCCTGTCATAACACTCTTAATCACACAGAAGGAAGGAGGCTTAGTGTTCTATTCCAGTAAACAAACCTAATCCACTATTAAATCCAACACCACACCAATCTAAATGTAAAGTATAGAAGGTTAAAAATAAAAATTTAACAATGAAATTTTATAATCTATGACCACATAACAAGAGCACTTTTTTCTCATTCACTAAGGACAAAACTTTGAGTATAAGATTAAGTAATTAAAATTAGCCTTACAGAATAGCTATGTAAAAACAACAAGTATGACATAAAAGGAATGCCTTAGTACACAGAGAGCACCTATCACGCAGGCCTCTCTGACTTGGCACGTTTTGCAACCCTCCCTAAGCTCCAGACTGAACTGGTCCAGATAAGCTCTTTTAAAGGTAGCTTCTTCCTCACTGAAGACAGAAGAATGAACTCATGCAGCTTGGCTCTTGTCCCTGAACAGTGGAGCCTCCAACAGCATTCTTCCTTCATTCACTATTACCATTTTATATCATTTACCAAGACTTACAGACCACAAGCACAGTTCCTATGATACTCAATTAAGCCCTCCTGTAATGTCAACGAAACCCTCACCTACACTGTAGGAAATTAAGGCTTACTAGGCTGAGAAGAGCCAACCTATAGTCTGCCTGGTGCTGATCACATCTAGACAATGAGGGGTGACCATGCAGTATCAACGGATTGGAGCACCTGGGTGCTGGGAGGGTATGTAAGATTCTACCGTTGTTAAATAAGCGAGTCTGCTGTATGCCTTCTACCTGACTTTGTCTAAGACGTTGACACTGCCTTCTCACTCCCCTACCTAAGTAAGACGTTAGGGCCCAGCAACTCTATATGGCAATGGCTTTCCTTTCTGATGGCCCCAAAGCTAAGGAAACTGAAGGCAGAGTCATCGCTTTCATCAGAAGTATCTAGCTCAGCCCACAGACTGACACACGGAACAAAACAAATCCATGTGCTTCTTGCTTACACTAATATGGTGCTAATGCACACGTCAATGAAGTTTATCTTGACTATTCAGAAAACCTTGTAAGAGAGGCCAACTGCATGCATCCTAAGCCTTCTCCTGCAGGCTCTGCTTGCAAATACTACATCCTTGGTCTGAAAGGAAATACTCCTGTCAGGTGAACAGGTGAATCGCCTACTTTTTCAACAGTATCTTTAGTCCCGGGGTTAACTACAGAAAGGCTTTACTTCTACTGCCCGTCCCTCCTGTCTTTTTATCTTGACACAGAATTTCACCAAGATGGCCTTGAATTCAGGAACTCTTGCTTCTCAATTAGCCAGAATTATAAACACATAACCACCATACCAACGTTCCCATAACCTTTAAAATACTTTCAGTTAAAAAAATTAAGTTCATCATCATTATGATACTACAAACTGTGTATCAAGAAAGACTTCTTAAAGTTAACCTTTAAAATTTCTACATACGTACAGAAAGGGCAGGAAAAGCCTGTTCATCCCGGTTCTGAATCTCATACAATAAACGAGACTCTTCAATAGCTTGTTTCTCTCTGCGTTCTTCTGGGGAGAGGCCAAAATAGTAAGATTCACGACTCATGTGATCAAAATCCTCAGCTCTTTCACGATCAGGTTTTCTGTCAAATAAAACATTTTTTTTTCAGGAAAAAAAAAAGAGGCAAATATGCAGAATACAAAAATACAATGATCTTTTCTGCAGTACAAATATTCAACTAAACAACCATACAACACTTTGAAACTTAGGACAGCTAGCAACAAAATCAGCACTTAAAGCACTTTACAAAGTTAGATAAAACTGACAGCGGTGCACAAGAAATTGGAAGTTATTTTACTCACTTATTTAACTCACTTCCTCTACATGATGCAGAAGTAACTGAATTTTTTTCCTGAGTGCAGAAATATAAACACGGTACATATTCCAATACTATCATAAAAATTTAGTCTGAAAAGAAAGATGAAGCTGCAAATGGCTTAAGGTTTGTCACCAAGCCTGGAAATCGGAGTTCAATACCCAGAATTCATATGAATAAAGGAGAACAATAACACCTACAAATTTTTTCTGACATCAGCGAGTACAAAGTAGCCCATATGCACCCACACAAACAATGAAAGTTAACTAATTAAAATGTGAAGGAAAAATAGGTTTAAGAGAGGAGGAGAAAGCATTCTGACTTCCTGTTCTAAAGGCAATAACCAGATGAGACACAAAGACATCCTAATTACTGGCTACAGCACCAAGAAAAGCAGAGAACTGACAGCAACAATAGGTGTCAGACTGGGATACTGTCTGCCACTGAAACCTCAAGGGAACGATCACAAGAGATGCAATAATGCATTTACTAACAACTCTAATATTCATATATGGCTTGCAGCAATTAAAAGCGGTATGAAGGGCTGAACATGGCTCAGCAGTTAAGATGGATGTCTTGCAAAGAAACTAGGTTTTGTTTCCTAATACCAACACAGTAGCTGACAACCAACTTAACTCTAGTTCTAGAAGATCTTATGTCCTCTCTTCTGATCTTTTCAGGCACTAAGTGTGCACAGACACTGCACTTACTTATACATGTGCTTATACATAAAAACAAACATTTCTAAAAGAGCAGTATGGATACTATTTCTATCATTTCTATCACTTGTATAAACAAGAAATCATTCATAAAATTCAAAACTTAAAAAAAAAATTGAGATTGTGGATACTTTCCCTGCTGATGCCTGGTCAAATTACACATCTATTCAATGGAGCACTTGCAACAGTAACAAAATAAGATATTTTATTGTATCCTTTTATTTCAGGCCTTTCAGGTCCAAACACCACCCAGATTACTTTGTATTTTTAATTACTAAAACTTCACATTTTAAATTTGTAATTCTGTACAACATAACAGAAAAGTTGAAAATAATGTAAGTGGTCTTGGGAGGGATTTAAATGGGAAAATGGGGACAAAGTGGAATCATGAAAGTTTTTTTTTTTTGGGGGGGGGGGGGGGTTCGAGACAGGGTTTCTCTGTAGCTTTGGAGCCTGTCCTGGAACTCCCTTTGTAGACCAGGCTGGCCTCGAACTCACAGAGATCCTCCTGCCTCTGCCTCTCACGTGCTGGGATTAAAGGCGTGTGCCACCACCGCCTGGCAAGATTTTTAGAATATTTCTAGATAATACAGTGGCCAAGAAATTCCAAGAGAACTTTCATGTTTCTAAATTCCCATGAAGGCAGAAGTGCATCAGCAGGACTTATTCTCAAATTCTCACCTACAGTCGTCTCTAGTACCACAGACTACCATGTAGTGAGAACTGGAGTTTTCCAGCAAGTTCCTCCTCCATGGTTATACTGTGATACTATCCACCTTTCTGTTTTGTTTATAGTATCAGCTGGATAAGTACTTTCCTGCTTGCATGGGCTACTGGATTTTCTGTGGCTATTTCTTAAATATTTCTGGTTGTCCTGTTCCCTGATACAAGAATTAAAATTGCTCAGAATTAAAACTGCCCTGAATTTTGAAGATTCCAAATCATACGGAAATAGGGTTAGGTTTAAATTTTCAGAAGTCAATGGCAACTGTTAATAAACTAGGTTGTTTTATATTATACTTCTTTTACCCTTGGTCTAACATAAATGATCACTCTGTCAGGGGGAGAAGTTAGTAGAGGTTCACAAGAGCCTATCCTTTACTGAAGGTATATTTTACAGATTCCAAACTAAATAAATCAACCAGCATGCTTTAAAAATGTGTTAACTTCAGAATGAAAACCAGGATGTGTTAAATTGGGGAAGAGGTTTTGCTTTTGTTTTCACAGGAGAGAAGCTATGGATACCATCAATATTCAATTCTAGCAAGAGAGATTTTTTGATTAGAAAAGGTGATAGACAATTCATCAACTGATGTTGCAATTCAACCTGATAAAAGGGGAAACTCAAATTAGGGTGCGGGCAGGGTTTGTTTTTGTCTTTCCAGGAAAATATAAACATCCAACTGAGGGACCTAAAAACCTTTGAACAAATAAAGCATTGAAAAAGTAAGGGAGAACTATCTGGGGGGAAAAAATACCAAAAATAGGAGTAATCTGGCCTAATGTTACTTCCTACAGGATAAAATTTCATAAACCTTTCAAAATGTTTATTTTTGCTGGCCTCTACATAAACAGGTGGTCTTTAAGTAGTTCTGACTCAAAAGCTAAAGCTGGTTTTTGGAGTTGGGCTGTGGCTCTCTTCTTTTTAGGCCCAAGCATGTTTATTAAAAGAAAGTTCAAAGTCCCTGTCTTATATCAAGAGATACCTGGTATGGAACAGAAGAAAATATATTGTCACTAATCTCATACCCCTCAAATTCATTATGACTCCTTAAAACTTTTTTAGATATAAGTATTATCTAAAAATTTAAACTTCCTGTTTTAAATTAACAATATTATAAAGTACTAACTTAACTAATGCTAACCTTAGGTTTCATGTAGCTTCCTGTACATGATTTCAGGCTTGAGTCAGAAGCTGATATTTAGAAACTGAGCCTAGATATCCCAGATGTATTTAACAGATCATGGTCCTCCTTTAGCCACCATAAGATTTACAACTCATGACAGTATGAAGTGAATGATAAACATTTCTAACAATCTCTGAAGTCTCTAAAAAAATGATAGGGCCCCACAATAACGATTCTCCCCAGTTTGTGATAAGCCACTAAGCCCATAAACACCACCCAAAGATCAACTTTGGACTACAAATTGCTCAGGATAATTCTAAGCGTCCCCTAAAGATGCCAGTCACCCTCCAGACAGAAGGAAGTAATTTTGAAAACACGACACCCACATTCCCAAGACATGGGGTAGATGGTTTTTGGTCTTTCACTGGGTTATGGATATTTGTCATCACGTAAGTGGGATTAGTTACCAGTTGTCATTGGGTATGATCAAAAGTGGGGAGGACAGACAAGATAGGATAAAAAGGTACATTACTGAATCTACTTTGAAACTTAAAAAAAAAATATCAACTAGTAGTTTTAAATAACTTACATTGCTATAGATTTTTGTATACTTATACAAATTTAAGGTTATTTTTGTTATACTGTATGTATGTTTCTACTTCTGTTTAAAATAGTTTTGTATATAGTTACAAATTTGAAGTTATTGTCCTTACACTGTTTCTATTTTTTGCTTAAGGTATTACCTATACAGCTTGGACCTATACAGCTTCTTTAAATATGCAATGTGAAGTTTTAGTCCTTAAAAGCTATTTAGAATAATAAAGAAATACGGATTAACAGTTACCTGTAACTAACTTACAGTCATGTGATTTTCTAGGTACACCGATATGTATTTCAGATAGATAGCTACTCTTAAAACACTTCAAAAACCTACAGAATATGGCATTTAAAATGTTTTAGTAACTTAAGACTTTTCTTTCCAGAGACTCTCTACTCCTGGTGGCCACAATCTACTTCTCAAGAGGATGATGAGCATTAAAGACACTCCATATGGAAATGTGCACTTTTTGTTGCATAAACTCACCATTAGGGCAAGACTCTCCCCTTGTCTCAACTGCTGACAATACACTGTCCAAACTGAACAAGCAGGACACAAAAAAAGACAACAGCTGAACTTGGCAGAACAGGGTAGGGTAGGACAGTCTGGTGTGGGACAATTGTCTATATTCTGTCAATTATATTTTAAACGCTGGTTGGCCAGTAGCCAGGCAGGAAGAATAGGCAGGACAACCAGACAGGAAGTAGAGGTGGGTCAATGAGAACAGGAGAATTCTAGGAAGGAGGAAGCCCATTCCTCTACAGTCCTGACCCAACCACAGAAGAAGCAAGATGTGACTGCCCCACTGAATAAGGTACTGAGCCACATGGCTAACACAGATAAGAATAATGACTAATAATGGGCTAATATAAGTTATAAGCGTTAATAAGAAGCCTGAGTTAATGGGCCAATCAATTTACAACTAAAGGAGACCTCTGTGTGATTTCTTTGGGACTTAATGATTGAAGGAAGCGGGAAGGACAGAAACCTCAGTCAACAACAGTCCTTCAAAATTCCTGTTTCACAGAAAAGTCTGTCAGATATTCTAGGCCTGTAGGCTAAAGATGGATGTCTCAATGCTACAGAGGAACCTTGGGTGATTGTCCAGACAGTCAGCTGTTTCAGTCATTTCTCACATTTTTTGGAAGTTGTTTGCTTTGCATGTCCTGCTTACTCAGCTAATATTTCCTTCTCCATCTTTAGTGGTATTAAAGTTATAATTAGACGAATCTTGGCAAAAGACATATCAGGAACAAAACTTTAGACTCTTCAGGAGAGAACAGCAAGTGGAATAATTTCTATAAATTTGTGAACCAGACACTGAGAATGTATTTCTTACTTAATCATTGTTCTTGTTGTATGTAGTTTCGTTTTTGTTAAGGTTATAACTTTTCCTTTTTATCTGGACAATACTTGATAAAAAAAATTATATGTAGTTTTACTATGTTAAAGTTAGAACTTTTTCTTCTTAATCTAAAAGGGGGAGATGTGACAGGAATTCTGTCCCCAGTTGCCTAGTCAACTGAGAGAAGCATTTTGGTCCAAGAGGCGAGATTTTCATTGGAGATGGACATGACTGAGAGAAAAGGCTGAGAGAAGTGTGCAGGTCCTCTTGAACCAGGAGCCAGGGACTACCAGTGTTAGTGTGATTCAGAGCAGGTTCCCCTTTTGGTAGTTAATATTTGTGCATGGATTTTGCCCGTAAATAAACGGAAGAGAAATTTTACATCACCTTCTTGCCTCCTGTGGATCATTGTTCTTCTGGCCTCAGTGGTTGAGAGGTCCCACAGAGCTACCATAAACATTTGCCACACTTTAAACAAAATATTCAAAAATAAAAGCTTATTCCTCTATAGTGTTATTTTGTACCATTTGGGAATTCTATCAATAATACTTTTCTTTTAAGTTTTATGAGACAAGATTTTTCTGTATAGCCCTGGCTGGTGCTGGAGGTCGCTTTGTAGACCAGGCTTGCCTTGAACTCAGAGATCTACCTGCCTCTGCTTCTTGTGTGCTGGGATTAAAAGTGTGCACAACCACCACCTGGCAATACTTTTCAATACTACATTATAAACAAATACCAACAAGAAATTGTAACCAAACAAAAATGACTATAATAAAAGACATACAATGCCTCTCATGACTTCTACTTCTCTTCAATTCGGGAAGGTTACCTTATGATCTGTGAGGGTGTCCTACTTAGATTCTTATGCTCACTGGAGGATTTTTGAGACTGGGACCCTGAAGAATGACTAGAGAATGCATGCTGTCTTACACCCGAAGAAGGATGCTGTAGTCGAGGAGGTAGTGCTGATGGAGCTTTTATTGGCTTGCTTAGACTCTTTGGCCCTCTGTAATCCATATCTGTGGAAAACACAAAACGATCTCACAATTTCCCTGACGTAAGTTAACAACTCCAAGTACTATCATCATAATCTTAAAAGACTTTGTTGTGAATTTACCTGAATTAGACTTTTTCATCTTCTTTCCTGACACTGTGTTCCAGCTTTCTGGGGGAGGTGGCTTGAGGTTCTTCAGTGTATGTCTTCAAAGTAAATGAAATCTTCATTAGTAATAATATTGCATATGAACACGGCTGGAGAGAGGGCTCAGTGGTTAAGAGCACTGGCTGCTCTTTTAGAACCAGGGTCCAACTCTCAGCACCCTGGCTCACAAAGGTCCTAACTCCAATGCTAGAAGACCCAATACCCTCTCCTAGCCTCCTCAGGTAGCAAACATGCATGCACTGCACTTAACATGCCAACAAAACACTACATCTTTAAGAATCAACATTAAAACACATATCCTGCATTGATATTAGAGATTTTCTATCTGCAATATTTCCCAATTTTAGCCAGGCATACTAGCACATGCCTGGTCTACAGTAAGCTCTAAAATAAGTCAGGTTTATGTAGAACCAGTCCCAAAAAATAAATATTTATATTTATTTTAGAGAGAGGAAAAAAAGAGAAAGGGTAAATTAGCAAGATGCTACACATCCTTAATCCAAGCCTTCCTGGAGGCAGATGCAGATCTATTTCTGTGAGGCCAACCTGAACTATACACAGCTTTCAAGACAGGCAGTGCAACGAAGTGAGATGTTACAAACAAACAAAACAAAACAAGGTTCATTAAAATTACTAAGTAAAGGCTAGGTGAGGTGACCTTTAATCCCAGCAATATGGAGGTAGAGGCAGGCATATCCCTGAGTTTGAAGGTAGCCTGATCTACAGAGTAAGCTATAGAAAAGCCAGGGTAACAGAGAAACCCTGTCTCAAAAAAAGTCAAAAGGAATTAAATATAGGAAAGTAGTGATATTTATATTGGAGTTTGCTGTACTATATACTTTACAGTCATATATATTTAAATTTGTATTTTTAATAAAGGTTAAGGTGTAGTTTATTATCTTTTCCTCTAGTAAAGGGAGCAGTAATTCAGAAAAATATTAATTTTTTTTTTTGGTATTACTGACACTCTTTAAAAAAGGTTTCACTATGCAGCCCTAGTTCACATCAACTTTGTCTACCACTTTGGCCCAGGAAATCTGTTTGACTCTACTTCCTGAGTGCTGGGTTAATGGCATACACCTCCACACCCGGCCACTGACAAACTACTGACTGTATATAATCCTGCACTAAGAAAATAAATAGGAATATGGTGCTTGTTCTATAACTCCATACTTTATAAACTCACCAACTTATGGTGTTCTTTAAATTTCTTTCTCAATTTGATTTTGATGAATATATTTTAAAACTGTAGCCATTAAAATTAACTAGCATTTCAGAAAATGTACCAATGAGCAAAACATTAGATTTAACCTCAAACTACTGTGTGTTTGTATGCTGCCTATGTGTGTGCTATATGTGTGCATGTGTCTATCAGGTTTTTCAAGGTACACCTCCAATGAACCTGAAGTTCATTTTACATGGCTAGCTGAGCACCAGGGATTCACCTACTTCTGATGTCCAATATGGTGTTACAGACATACACAGCTATGTCTGGCTTTTATTCAGAAGTTAGAGATTAAAATTGAGTTCCTGGTTTTGTTGCTGTTTATTCTCTTTTGTTTGGTTAGTTCTATTTTTAGTTTTGAGTTTTGTTTTTGTTTTTATTTTATTTTTTTGAGATGGGGTTTGTATACCCCTGGCTTCCCTAGACCTCTATGTAGACCAGGCTGGCCTTGAACAAGTTGCATACCTAGTTTCAAAATCAGTTCCTCTGCAAGGAAACCAGTATTCATATTTACAGAAGGCTAAATCAAAGAGTTTTAGCAAACACCTTGGCTGAAAAATACATACTTTTTTCCCGGTTCTTCTGATAAAACTGGTCCATTCTCAGAGTGAATGCCATGACTGTCTGCATTAGAAATTTTTCCATTATGATCCAATCTAACCTGTTGAACACCAAAAAGAAAAATCAGACACCCGATTCTTTTTAATACATACATCAGTAGCTCATTTTTAAGTGAGTTATCAAGTCACCTATATATCATTTCAACTGCTTATGATTTCAAATAAATTGAATTCAAATAAAATGGATAAAGACCCAGCACTCAGGAGGCAGTGGCAGTAGGATCTCTGTGAACTTGAGGCCAGCTTGGCCTACAGAGTTCCAGACCAGCCAGAACTATACAGTGTAACACTGTCCCAAAAACAACAAGGACAAGAAAAATTTTACAAACAAATTTCAACATTAGGATGATTCTACTTGTGTTTAGCATAAATGAATTGTGAAATCCAAATAATGAACAGTCAAATTTTAGTTGATGGTTTCTTTAGAAAATAAGATAAAGTCACTTTCTCTTTTAGTAGAAATCACTTACAGGGCATTTATCTCCAACTTCGTATTGTAATCCAGCAGCAATGGAATAATCACGTTTCTGTTGAGCTGTTAATTTAAAAAAAAAACAAAAAAAAAATCAATAAAATACCAACTTTATCTTCTTATTTTCAAGTGCTACAAGGCAATTTTACAGAACATTCAGTTTAACTTACCTTGTTTGGACTTCAGCCAAATTTCATACTCCACATTTCTATAGACTGCTGGGTTGAGTGACTTAAGAACCTTTCTGGACAGAGGAAGGTCAGCCACATTCCCATTGTTCTCTGGGTTCTAAATAAACAATGTCAGACTTCCAATCAACACAGAAATGCATTTAAAACATTGTTTCAAAAATGCACAAAAGCAAAACAACAACAAAAAAAAACTTAAGAAAAAAGTAGGAAGCAGCAAATAAGTTCCTTCTTTTCTTTCCTTTTTTCTTCGTTGTTTAATGGTTAAAGCTAAGCACACTCCAGCACCAGGACCAGTGTGCAGTTGAAGAAGCCTCATGGAGAAAAGGATGAGGAAGGTGATCATCAAACAGAAGAGGCCCATGGCCTCAGACAAGGCAAAGCCCAGAATGGCATAGGAGGAGAGCTGTTGCTTGGGAAACAGTACAGCCAATCAAGCTACCAAACACTGTTCCAATGCAAAACCCTGACCCAGTCACACCAACAGAGGCAGCGTCAGCACCAATAGCACAGTGGGCTGTGTCAATGTCCTGGAAAACAGCACTGGTCCTGAATTCCCATCTGGCCACTTGGAGAGGGGAGTGGCTGCAGGAAAGCTGTCCAGACACAGGCCTGATTAGACCCCAGTCCAGAAGCAAACCAGAACAAGCAATGTCTTGGTGGTCTGCATTTTTCAATCTCCCAGCATTAGCCCCCTTGCTCTCAGTGCTGAACTCCCCCAAATAAGTTTCTTACACTAACATAGCAATGCCAACTAAGGAAAATGACCATAAAATTTGGGGCTTCTTAAATACTAAAGATTAAGTTAAAAAAAATACCTCACTGCCTGAAGGCTTAAATCCATTCACATCAGTAGCAGCAGCTGTACTCTTACTCCTATGAAGAAACAAAACACCAATTAGGAACCCAAGATATATTTGCATACAATCAACCTTTCTTTTGTTTTGTTTTGAAACAAAGTTTCTCTGTTTAACAACTCTGGTTGTCCTAGAACTCACTTTTTAGACCAGGCTGGACTCAACTCAGAGATCCCTGTCTCCTGAGTACTAGGATTTGCAGGCATACATACTGTTATACTGTTAATGTAATCAACTTTTTTTTTTTTTTTGAGACAGGGTTTCTCTGTGTAGCTCTAGCTATCCTAGAACTCACTCTGTAGACCAGGATGGCCTCAAACTCACAGGTGTGTAGCACCACCTAACGTGTAATCAACTTTTAACCTCAAATAAAACACTGTAGCCAGCTACATACCAAAATGTGAGGCTCCAGTAAGTTCTTAAGTTTTAGTATATGCAAATATATATTACACATATATAAAATGGGTGTGTGTGCATATATAAAAATCAGATTTACTACTATTAATTCTTACTGGCTTAATAAAAAAAATAGGGGTGGCAGGATGCAGTATTTGAGTGGGTAGAATAACAATCTACAAAAGATTCAACATAAAACTTTCTTAAGTATTAAAAACTTTTACAAAACTGTTATAACCAAATTATACCATTTAATAAAAATTTGTAACAGAGGTCTAAAGAGTCATAACCATTTTCTAAAAAACACTTCCTGATCCTCAGTACAACCAGGAACCATCATCAGCCTACTTTTCATTCATTTACTCTACAAGTATGAAAACCTACTATGTGCTGCTCACTACAAAAACTGTGCCTATACAATCCAGTACAAGTAAACACAAACTAGGTAAGCAGTCAGTATATAAGAGCTACTACATACTTCAGCAAACAAAAGGCAGCAAGCACAGCAATGTAAGATAAAATACAAAGTGGGGGAGGAAGGTCTTGCTGAAATAGATGCCTTTGAATAAAGACAGGTAACAAGACAGTGTATCATATCTAGTCATATCTAGTACTCCATACAAAGGAAGAGCCCAAAGTTGACAAGAGGCTGAAGAGGAAAAGGGCCTAAGTAGCCCCACAGTATCAACTTTGCTGTCCTACTTCTCCTCAAGAAATCGACCTCTAGGTTTCAAAATAACCTCCAAATATTCACTAAAGGGAGCAAGAGCCTGAAGTCTAGACCAGAAATCACTCATCATTCCAAATACACTTCAAGATCCAACAATAAGAAGGTGAAAATAAACCTAGAGCATATTACACCTCTTTCCTCCTAGTTACCTCACTAAATGGATCTATACTTGACAAGATTATACAGTATTCATCCGCTCAAAACCAATGTGACAAAAAGGTATCCCCCTACTTCTAGTATAGGAATTCACACTCAGGGCCTCTCACAAGCTAGGCAAGCACTCAATCTCTAGATATATATATGTGCCATATGTAAGTATGTATATATACATGTATATAGCTAAAGCAATTTTATTTATTTACTTATTTACTTATTTATTTATTTATTTATTTATTTATTTATTTGGTTTTTCGAGACAGGGTTTCTCCATAGCTTTTGGTTCCTGTCCTCGAACTAGCTCTTGTAGACCGGGCTGGCCTGGAACTCACAGAGATCCGCCTGCCTCTGCCTCCTGAGTGCTGGGATTAAAGGCATGCATTACCACTGCCTGGCCACTAAAGGGATGCTACATTTCAAGGACAATATAAAAGGGAAGCAAAGCAGAAAAAAAAAAAAAAAAAAAAAACAACCATACATCCTACCACATACCTGCTTCCCTTCCCAGATGTCTAGAGTCACATCCTGGATTTGCTTCTGTAACACTACAAACATCTACAGCATTCAAGAGACAAGTTTAAAGACTCTCCCACTCCAAGTATAGGTAGCAAGTTAAAACAATCTATCTAGCTATCTCCTAATTTCTCTAACACATCTGGATCAAGTTATGTGTCTGGAAAGGAGGGGCAATTTCTATTTGTACACAATTAATCAGCATATGTTAGTATAAATAATGGCCAAATCTTCAGTCCAAATCAGAAAGTTTTAATTGAACAAATCCCTAGAAGCCAAGCATGAGACATACACCTGTAAACAAGCACTTGGAGGTGTGTGTTTTAGGGTGTATGGAGGTGAAGAGAGGACAATCAGGAGCTTACGTCATTCTCAGCTACACAGCTCACGGATACCTAGAGCCTGCCTCAGAAACAAAACAAAGGCCAGAGAGATGGTCCAGTGGGTTTAGGATCCTACAATGCTCTTGCAGAGGACCCAGAACCCAGTCAAGAGGTTCACAAGGACCCAAAACTCTAGCAGCAAGGAATCTAATGCCTTGGCCTCTACAAATATCTGCGCTCACTCACCACAAACGTGCACACAGATACATAATTTACATACTTTTTCAAAAAAGAAAACAAATAAAAACAAAAACAAACATGGATCCACTAGAGAATGCAGCTCACTGGTATAGGCTTTGCCTAGATATGACTCTGAATTCATTCCCTAACACAGAAAAAGGAAAAACTCTAGGGTCCAAATCAACAGACATCCATCCATTTTAAGGCATGTTTGAAAGAACTAGGGATCCGCTAAACTCAAGGTGCACCTCTAGTGTCACATGTACAGCCATGTTCTCATGCTTCAGCAAGAATGTTACAGGACTTTCATAAAAGATGAACTTCTTAACATTTATAAGACTTAACATCATAAGTTAACACACAATACATAATGAAACTATCCTACTTTACGTGCTCTCATGTAACTCTACCAGAAAACACTGAAATACCCTCATTTTAAGCTACTGAGGCATCTTTAAAGAATTTAAATATGCACCTCATGTACCTACCTAGCAAAAACAGACATGTCTATGTCCAAAACTGTGTCTAGATGTTCAGGGCTGAGAATCCTAATCTGTAACCTTGAGGGATTATCTCACATAACACCACACTAGAACACTCCTCATTCTAAAAAGAGGTGGCAGAAGTAATGAAAGAAAACTATAAAAGTCATAAAGATCAAAACAAACCTTTTTCCATCACAGGACATGTAAACAATAGTTAACTTTACAAATGTACAATGTACACACACAGGTGGATCAAATCTACTCCAAATGTGTATAAATTACATACATACAAATTGTCATTAAATAAAACAACCTTCTAAGATGACCCCATGTAGAAACTAGGTCAAAGTGATGGCAGCAATAAAGAAACTTCCCTGCAGGTGGTACTTTATGAGCACACCTTAGCACGGGAATTTCCTTAGGTGACACTGGAAAGGAGCGGTAAGAATAAAATGACTCTTACTTGCAGCTGTCATCCTCAGAATCTGATATTTCACTACTGCTTTCAGCAGCCCCTTCAGATGTTTCCAGTCCCATCATGACTTTACTAACATCAGTTTTAAATACCTTCTCATACAGCAATTCATAAAGGAGAGCTGCAATATAAAGAGGCACAGAATGCAACATTATACGCATGTTTTGAAAACAGGGAAAGTGACAGTACCACTCAGGCTTCCAAAATTCTTAGTAGGTATATATAAAACCTTAGAGTTAATAGCGCCACTTAATCTGAAAGACACCTAGAGAGCAACAGGAAATTTTGTCTGTGCATATTATGTTTGAAACCTTGCTTTAGAGTACATATTTAAAGTACAATTAAGAAGTATCAGACCTATGATGCGAACATGACAGAAAGTGAGCAATGCCTTGGTTCCACACACTCCACTTACGCTCGCTGTGTCCTCGGTTTACTCCCAGCACATGAAGCACTACCGTGTCCAGTCTACCGCCTAGGGATGTCTCACAAAAGGCCTAACCCAAAGGTTTCAGATAGGAAAGATTAAGCAAAATTAAGTTTGTAGATATGCAGAACATTAGAGTACACTAGCTGACAAGTCAGAAGATTGGAATATTAGATAAAGTACTCATTGGGTTCTGTAAAACATGAGGGAGAAGGCTCCCTGTAACCTGGCTTCATATTTTAACTTTGTACACAATGAACTAAAAAAAAAAAAAACTTAGAAAATATATTCTTAGGGACTTGGAAGATAGCTCAGTTGGTAAATACTTGGCTTATAAGCATTAAGAGCATGGTTTGGATCCACAGCACGCACATTAAAAAGCCAGGTGTGGCACCATGCGCTTAATATCCTAGCGCCAAGGAGATGGAGACAGGAGCTGCTCTAGTGGTTGCTGGTCAGCCAGACTAGCCAAAAAGGTGAGCTCCAGCCACATTCAGTGAGAGATCTATCTGGTCTCAAATTTTAAGCTGGAGAGGACATCCAATGTTGACCTCAAGCCGTATCACTCACTGTCCACCCCCATATTTTAGAAACACGCACACGCAAGACAAAATGGGGGGGAGTTGACCTTTGGCTCTCACATGCATATATACACCCACACTTACAAACATTATAATAAGCACACTAACACAAAAAAATGTACTCAGTCATCCCTGAAGGAGAAAATATTTTGATTAATTTTGTCAAATTTAAAAAGTTGACCAAAAATTTAAGAAATATTCAAAACTGTCAGGAGCCATTTCCCCCTATCATTACAGGAACCATCACCCTAGGGAGTCTGCAGAGAACCTCACACCCATAATTACGTTCTATTGACAGAATCTGCCCCTCACCCAATTAACTGTTAATCTATTAGCAGAATACGCCTCACATTCCAGCTACCCAGGGAACCAGGTGTGGCAACTTGTGACTTCTTGGCCTGTCTGTCTGTCTGTCTGTAACCTAGCCTACGTGACCTGGAACACGCGGCAAGAATCCAGTTACCCTCCCCCCCCCCCCCCGTTCCTTACCATATATAAACTGTAACCCGTCCCTAATAAACGGAGGCTTTGACAAATCTGCTTGGCCTCCTTCTTCTGTCTTAGCTCATTCCCTTCCAGGTAGCGCCCCTCCGAGACCCTGGAGTAACCGATTGCCGGGTGGGTTACAACCCCTAGACTGAGTAGCCCACCCAAACGCAATCGACACAAAACCATGTGAACTGTGATACTCATTTATTTATTGCAGTGCACTTCCTGAAACTAAGTGCACTAAGTTCATGCTCACCATCTAAGTGGAGCCCCACAAACCATCTCACAGACCATCTATCTTCCAGATTCTGGGTAAGAGGTGATAAAGTCTCAGAATCACCCACATTCAGTACAGGGAAGGTACTCTAAAAAGGCTTCCTCTTTCGCAACACTGAAATGTCCTGACTTTAGCCAGGAAAGTGGGAGATGCAGTCCAAAAGATAGCTAATAAATATTCCCACCTCAAATATAAAACTTGTACTGTCAAAATGTTCACACTCATACTTTTACTGGATACTTAAAGTAGAAAAAAGTCAGGTGTGGTAGTGCATACCTAATTCCAGTAACTGGGAGACAGAGACAGGTGGTTAGTCAAGAGAGTACATAGCAAGACCCTGCCTCAGAGAACAAAAAGGATAAATAAGAAATCAACTACATACAAAACTACTGCTCATGAGGAAAAGTCACTTAAAGCAGGGAAGGTGGCCATTTCTCTTCTCCTTAAATAGTATTCACATGGTGGGAGGGAAATTTCGTCAACTAGGAAATATTTAGGAAAACCTGTAGAAACTGAGTATCAATGGGGTACCAAATGTGACTCTCCTCGACTGGATAAAGGCTAGGGTGCTAGTAAGCATCCTACAAAGCACAGGAAAACACCCCAAAAGAAGAATCTGGCCAAAAATCTCTACAGTGCTAAGGGTAGGAGATCCTCCCTTCAAATAAAATACAATCAAATGCCTCATTTGTTCACTCACCTGGATTTTCAAGCTATATAATAACTTGAAAAATCAATACATATCCTAACTAAGGCTCTGTAGCTTGAGCTATAATTTCTGTATGTTTGCACACAAGAGGATACTTACACTGACACATAGCAGAACTATCTTTATATGTTATAGGATAGACAATATCATAATGATTTCCATTCGAAAAACACAGTAACACCTGAAGAAAAGAAAATAAGCAACATTTCAGTCAATCACACATTTAACATTCACAAAAAAAAAAAACCTGTTTCCAAAGCCTCTGAATCACTCATTTTCAAAACCGTATTTCAGAAACAACAAAGCTCCAATGTTCTCACACTACAATACACCATATCATGGTGAAAAGCCAGACTGCACTTACATCAAAAGTTTCAAGGCCAGTTTCCACTTTACAGTGAGTTTGAGGCCAGCCTGGGATACTTGAGACTCTGTCTTAAAAACAACAAACAAGTGCTATGATTATAGTTGTGCATCACTACATTATGTTTGAAACATGCCAAGACCAAAACACCGCAGATGGAACACTGAGGTCAAGTCCCTTCTCTCCCCATCCTTAAATGATAGCATTTCATCACTTCCTCTCCCCCTCTTAAACACAATTAAGACACAGTATCCTTCACCTGGACCTGCATGATTCCACTAAACTAATATTCTCTTACAGTGAATCAGCTGGTTTCTTTTCTTTCTAGGCTTCATAAAACTTTTCCACTGTTCCTACCCTATGCCCACACAATGCAGCGATACTGCTGCTACCAAAATGACCTTTCCAGTGGGAAGCAGGCAAAAGCAGTGCTATGTCCACAAGTTGTCGGACTACTTAACATCAGGATGAAACAAATAACCTTGGTCACATAAACATCCATTTTTAAAAAATATGACTTGACTAACTTTAAAAAAACACTATCATAACTTTCATATAGCAATATTTCAAGTCATTTAAAATTACAGCTTAGGAGGTCAACGTACCAATTAAGCAGCTTTTATTTAAATATTTTTTAAATATTTCAAAAAAGTCTTACCTTTTCGGGAAAATTATTTTCAGTTACTTGTGAAGGTGAAACATTTGGCTCCTGATATATTACAAAATCTTTCCTAAAAATAAAACTCAGATATTACTTTTCAAAAAATGTATTTCATTGACTTATTCATTTATCTGTGCATCAGGCAATATTCTAGGCACTGAAGACAGAGCAGGGGAAAAAAAGAAAATGAAATAACCTCACTATAAAATATCGAAAGTAGTGCTTCCAAAAACTAAAATCTCAAATGAATTCATACGTAAGCAATACAGAATAACTGCAAAGATTAATTGTAAAAGGAAATCTGGCACCCATATAAACTCGAGTCCTGTTCCTGGAGCCATTCATTCTACTGGCCCTGAGAGGAAGCCTTTTCTCTATAAAGTTGGTAAACAATAGTTTTTAGAACACAGTAAGACATTTTTTTTTTTCTGTGCCTTTTACCAACAACCCCTCGAGAATTAAAACATTTAAACACTGGTATCTGATGCAATTAAATAAACAGAGAAAAAGCCTTAGAGAAGATCTTCCAAAACTAAGGTATAAAACAGCTTGAATTAAAATTTTTGATTGAATGCACTATACTAATTTTCCAATTATTTTATTTTTACTATTTGATTTGAGAGTTCTACAGTTTACCTGTACATAAGAGAAAGGGCACTTATTTCCACTTGTCCTACCCATTCCTGTATCAAGGGAAGAAAAATTGGCATAAGTATCTCACATTTTATAATATATATTATAATATTCACCATAAACAAGGCCCTCCCTCACCCCCAGGGTTTCTCTGTGCAGCCCAGGCTGGCCTTGGACTCACTCTTGAGACTAGGATGGCTTCCAACTCAAAGAAATTTATCTGTCTCTGCCTCTGCCTCTGCCTCTGCCTCTGGAGTGCTGAGATTAAAGGCATGTGCCACCACCACGGCTTCAGGAAGGAACTTTATGTTTCAATAGCTCTTCCAAATTAAAGACAAAATAAATAGGTGTCACATACTAAAGCAGACTTCTTGAACTACACCTTAGCCTAATTAATAAGGCCTCTCAAATAGTCCCAATGTGATATCCTCTAGTAGAAGACTGTTTAGCTCACAAATACTACACTCTTCACTTCTGCAATATGGGTCACATCACATCTAAAAATGTACATGTTGGGCTGGAGAGATAGCTCAGCAACTAGGAGCACTCGCTGCTCTTACAGAAGACGCAGACTGCAGTCCCCCGCACTCACACAATAGCTTACAATATTGGTAATTCTAAGTTCCAGAGGACTCATCATCTTCTAATGTCCATAAACACAATGTATGTGCAGTGCACATAAATATGTAAAACTAAAACATCATAAACATAAAACAAATCTTTTTTAAAGTAAAATAGCTAGACGTGGTCACAGTGGTGGTATACGCCTTTAATTCTAACACTAGAAAGGCAGAGGCAGGAGAATCTCTGTCCAGCCTGGTTTATAGGACAACTTCCAGAATGGCCAAGGCTGTTACACAGAAAAACCCTGTTGGTGGGGGAGAGGGGCACTAGTAAACAATGTCTTCCTATGGTTAACCTTCCAAATAAGTTCTATTAAACAATCACCATCAACAAAATACCTTCATCTCCCTTAACCAAAGATCAGTCATCAGATATTTCCATTAATAAATATTAATAAATAAATTCTATTTCTTAAAAGAAAATGAGCAGTGGGTAGTGCACACCATTAATCCCAGCACCCAGGAGGCAGAGGCAGGAGGATCTCTGTGAGTTTGAGGCCAGCCTGGTCTACAGAGTGAGTTCCAGACAGCCAATTCTACATAAAGAAACCCTGTCTCAGAAAAAAATAATAAATTAAATAAATAAATAAATGAATGAATAACTGAAAGGTTATTCCTTTTATAAACCTAAAAATGTCAAAATCTAAAAAGCAGATTGATAACTTCCAAGAACCAGGTGGAAACATTAAGCACAAAAAAAAAAAAAAGGAAATTGATTTTTTGGGTTTTTTGTTTGTTTTATTTTGCTTTTCTAGACAGGGTTTCTCTGGAGGCAGAGGCAGAGGCAGGTGGATCTCTGTGAGTTCAAGGTCAGCCTGGTCTACTATAGAGTGAGTTCCAGAATAGGACCCAAAGCTACAGAGAAACCCTGTCTTGAAAAAAAACAAAACCAATTCCCCCCCCCCCTTCAAATCAGTTGGCAAAAGGAACACAGTATTATTCAGTTTTCAGTTTCTGTAACAGATACCTAAGAAAATTAGCTTTTTTATTAAAAAAATACTTTTTTTTTTCTAAACTAGGGTTTCTCTGTGTAGCTCTGGCTGTCCTGGAACTAGCTCTGTAGATCAGGCTGGCCTCAAACTTACAGAGATCTGCCTGTCTCTGTTTCCCAAGTGCTAAGATTAAGAAACTGGGTGTCACCAACACCCAGCAGAAAATCAACTTAAAAAGATTTAGATCTTTATTAACTTTTATTATACGAATATTTTGTCTTCCATGTATGTCTGTTCACCACCTGTATGCCTGGTCCCCACTGAGGTGAGAGGAGGCTATCAGATCCCCTGGAACAGGAGTTACAGCTGTGAGCCACCGGGTAAGGCTGGGAATCAAACCTACATCCTTTGTAAGAGCAATTAGTGCTCTTAACTGCTGAGCCATTTTTCCAGTCTCTTGAGAAAGTCCACTTGTCAGGAGAAGGGATTTTTTTTTTGAGGAAGTGGCCCTTGGAGAGTGCACATGGTACCCATGCACATATCAGCAGCATTAACTGGACTTAGCAGGTTATTTAAAAAAATATCAGGTTGAGAGGGAATAATGGGGGGCATGGCAGGTGTTAGAAGAAGCAAATGGAGGGTATACTTGATCATATTTAATTAATGTTTGAATAATTATTAGTATATATTTCATTATTAGTAGTACATATCTAATACATGTTTAAAGTTCTCACAAATAAAGATTAAACAGAGAAAAGATTAAGTTTGGTTTGCCGAGTCAGAGGTTTCAATCTATGGTAGACTGGCTCCAGTAGCTTGAGCCATGTGGCAAGATCACATCAGGGAACATGTCATAGAATGGGCTGCTCACCTTATGGTAGCCAGTAATCAAAAGAGGAAGAGGAAGACACCACTGTCCCAGAACACCCTTCGAAGGTGTGTCCTGGAGCCTGACTTCCTCTGCCAGGTCCTGCCTCTCAAAGTTTCTACCATCTCCCTGTATGCAGCACTGATTAAGCAACAAGTTTTGAATACATGGGTCCGTGGTGGATATTTCAAATCAAGTTTTAGAATATTCTAATAATTAAATGTTAAAAACAAAATAAGGCATTGTTATAAAACTATGCCAAAATGTAGCATAAAAATCCAAACCAGCATAAATGTGGAAAACAATACTTTTAAGTAAGATTTTAAACTTACATAAAATAATTTTTACAGATTCTATGATATAATTGACATTGATTAAACTATAATACTTAAACAACACAATTTGATGTTTTGGTATAACTGTCTAGAAAACCAACAACAATCAAGATAATGAATATATCATGTTGATGGATACTAAATTGTTTCCTAACTGTTAAGAAGGTAGGAGGGTGGTTCAACATACAAAAATCTGTCAATGTAATTCATCATATAAACAAACTGAAAGAAAAAACCTACATGATCAGCTCACTAAATGCTGAAAAACCTTTGACAAAATCCAACACCCCTTCATGATAAAGTTTTTAAAGGAAACAGGGATGCAAGGAACATACCTAAATATAATAAAGCAATATACAGCAAGCCAACAACCAACAGCAAATTCAATGAAGAGAAACTCAGAGATTTCACTAAAATCAGGGACAAGACAAGGCTGTCCACTCTCTCTATAGTGATATATTATTTGTGTTTTAATAAATGAAGCTTGCCTAAAGATCAGAGTGCAGAACTAAGCCACTAGAGTCCAGGAGATGGGGCACACACCTTTAATCCCAGGACTCAGTGCCACCCTGGACTACCCAAGAGTGAATCAGTCTAACAGAGAAACAGAGCTCACACCTTCGATCCCAGCACTTGGGCTGACACGTTCTAATCCCAGCACTAGAGAAGAATGTATGGCAAGAGTTCAGTGCAGTCTGGGTACAGTCTGAGGTCTGGTGGCGAGCACGGCACTCTACAGTCACACTAGGACAGGATCGCCTCTTTGTATGTCTGGGCCTTGGTAGAGGTCAGAACCTCTAGGGGCTTGGCTGTTTTGCTTTTCTGGTCTTCAGCTTGAACCCTAATATCTGTCTCTGGGTTTCTATTATTTGTGCTACATCTCCATATCTATTCAATATAGCATTCAAGGTTCTAGCTAGATCAATAAGGCAACAAAAGGAGATCAAGGGGATGAAAATTGGTAAGGAAGAAGTCAAACTTCCATTATTTGCAGGTGATATGATAGTATCCATAAGTGACCCCAAAAGCTCTACCAGGAAACTCCTACAGCTGATATTCAGTAATATGGCTGGATACAAGATTAACTCAAAAAAATCAGTAATCCTCCTATATACAAATGATAAATGGACTGAGAAAGAAATCAGAGAAACAACCCTTTACAATGGTCATAAATAATATAAAATGTCTTGTGGTAACTCTAATCAAACAAATGAAAGACCTTTATGACAATAATTTAAAGTCTTTGAAGAAAGAAATTGAGGAAAATAACAGAAAATGGAAAGATCTCCATGCTCATGGATCGGTAGGATTAACATAGTAAAAGCAATCTACAGATTCAATGCAATTTCCATCAAAATCCAAACACAATTCTTCACGGACCTTGAAAGAACAATACTCAACTTTATAGGAAAAAACAAAAACCCAGGATAGCTAAAACAATACTGCACAATAAAGGAACTTCTGGAGGCATCACCATCCCTGACATCAAGCTCTACTGTAGAGCTGCAGTAATAAAAAGAGCTTGATATTGGCACAAAAATCAATGTGGATCAATGGAATAAAACTGAAGATCCTAACATAAATCCACACACCTATGAACACCTAATTTTTGACAAGGAAGCCAAAAATATACAATGGAAAATAGAAAGCATCTTCAATCAATGGTGCTGGCATAACTGGATGGTGGCATATAGAATGAAAATAGATTCATATTTATTGCTCTGCACAAAACTCACATCCAAGTTGATCAAAGACCTTAAGATAAATCCAGTTAAACTGAAGCTGATAGAAGAGAAAGTAGGAAGTAGCTTTGAATGCATTGGCACAGGAGACTTCTTCCTGAATATAACACCAGTAGCATAGACACTGAGAGCAACAATTAATAAATGGGACCTCCTGAAATGGGAAAGCTTCTATAAGACAAAGGACACTGACAATAAGACAAAACCACAGCCTACAGAATGGAAAAAGATCTTTACCAACCCCACATCTCACAGCAGACTGATATTTAAAATATATAAAGAACTCAAGAAACTAGACATCAAAATACTAAATAATCCTATTAAAAAAACATGATACAGATTTAAACAGAGATTTCTCAACAGAAGAATCTCCAATGGTCAAAATACACTTAAAGAATTGCTTGACATCCTTAGCCATCAGAGAAATGCAAATCAAAATGATTCTGAGATCCCATCTTATACCTGACAGAATGGCTAAGATCAAAATGGCTAATGATGTCCTATGTTGGAGAGGATGTAAAAAGTCAACAAGACACTTTGCCACTGCTGGTGGGAGTACAAACTTGTCAGTATGGCAGTTCCTCAGAAAACTGAGAATCAATTTACTTAAGACCCAGCGATGGGTATATACCCAAAGGATGCTTAATCATACCACAGAGCACTTGTTCAACTTCATTCATAGCAGCATTATTCGTAACAGCCAGAACCTGGAAACAACCTAGATGCCCCTCAACTGAAGACTGGATAAAGAAAATGTTGTACAGATGATAAATGGGCTGAGGACGAAATCAGAGAAACATCACTCTTCACAATAGCCACAAATAACATAAAATATCTTGGAGTAACTCTAATCAAACAAGTGAAAGACCTGTATGACGAGAACTTTAAATCTTTGAAGAAAGAAAGTGAAGAAGACATCAGAATTGATCTCCCATGCTCTTGGGTAGGTAGAATTAACATAGTAAAAATGGCAATCTTACCCAAAGCAATCTATAGATTCAATGCAATGCCCAGCAAAATCCCAGCAAAGTTCTTCACAGACCTTGAAAGAACAATACTCAACTTCATATGGAAAAGCAAAAAACCTAAGATAGCCAAAACAATCCTGTAGAATAAAGGAAATTCTGGAGGCATCATAATCCCTGACTCCAAACTCTACTACAGAGCTACAGTACTGAAAACAGCCTGGTATTGGCATAAGAACAGACAGGAGGACCAATGGAACCGAATCAAAGACCCAGATATTAATCTACATACCTGTGAACACCTGATTTTTGACAAAGATGCAAAAAATATAAAATGGAAAAAAGTAAGCATATTTAACAAAGGTGCTGGCATGGATATTAACATGTTTAAGAATGAAAATAGACTTATATCTATCGCCATACACAAAACTCAAGTCCAACTGGATCAAAGACCTCAACATAAAGCCAGCCACACTGAACCTCATAGAAGAAAAACTGGGAACTACACTTGAATACACTGACTGGCACAGGAGACCACATCCTAAATATAACCCGAGAAGCACAGACACTGAGAGAAACAATTAATAAATGGGACCTCCTGAAACTGAGAAACTTCTGTAAAGCAAAGGACGTGGTTAACAAGACAAAACAGCAGCCTACAGAATGGGAAAAGATCTTCACCAAACTCACATTGGTTAGAGGGCTAATCTCCAAAATATACAAACAACTCAAGAAATTGGTCATCAAAAGATCACATAATCCAATAAAAAAAAATGGGTACAGACCTAAACAGAGACATTTCAACAGATGAAATGGCTGAAAGATACTTAAGGAAATGCTCAACATCCTTAGCCATCAGAGAAATGCAAATCAAAACAACTATGAGATTCCATCTTACACCTGTAGAAATGGCCAAGATCAAAGACAGCTTATGCTGGAGAGGATGTGGGGTAAAGGGAACACTCCTGCATTGCTGGTGGGAATGCAAGCTGGTACAACCCCTTTGGGTGTCAGTGTGGCGATTTCTCAGAAAATTAGGAAACAACCTTCCTAATGACTCAGGAATACCACTTTTGGGTATATATCCAAAGGATGCTCAATTGTGCCACAAGGACATGTGCTCAACTATGTTCATAGCAGCTTTGTTTGTCATAGCCATAACCTGGAAACAACCTAAATGCCCTTCAACTAAAGAATGGATAAGGAAAATGTGGTAAATTTACACAATAGAGTACTACACAGAAAATAATAATAATAATAATAATAATAATAATAATAATAATAATAATAATAACATCTTGAAATTTGTGGGCAAACATCATATTGAGTGAGGTAACCCAGACCCAGAAAGACAAGTGTCCTATGTACTCACTCACAAATGGCTTTTAGGCATAAAACAAAGAAAAACCAGCCTTCAATTCAGTCCCAGGGAACCTAGACAACATTGAGGACCCTAAGTGAGACATACATGGATCTAATCTACGTGGGAAGTTGAAAAAGACAAGATCTCCTGAGTAAATTGGGAGCATGGGGATCATGGGAGAGGGTAGAAGGGGAGGGGAGAGGAAGGAAGGGGAGGAGAGGAAAATATATAGTTCAATAAAAACAAAAGAATATTTATTTATTTATTTATCTATTTATTTATTTATTTATTTATTTATTTATTTATTATACAATATTCTGTCTGTGTGTATGCCTGAAGGCCAGAAGAGGGCACCAGACCCCATTACAGATGGTTGTGAGCCACCATGTGGTTGCTGGGAATTGAACTCAGGACCTTTGGAAGAGCAGGCAATGCTCTTAACCTCTGACCCATCTCTCCAGCCCCCAAAAGAATTTTTTTTAAAAAAAAAAAGAAAGAAAATGTACACTTACACAATGGAGCTTAATCAGGGGGTAGGGGGACAACGACATCATGAAATGTGCATGCAAATGAATGGAACTAGAAAAAAAAAACATTCTGAGTGAGGTAACCCAGACCCAGAAAGACAAACATGGTATGTACTTACTCATAAGTGGATATCAGATGTAAAGCAAAGGATAACCAGGCTACAGTCCACAGCCACAAGAAACTAGGAAATGAGAACCCTAAGAGGGATGCGTGGACCTCCCTGGGAAGAGGAAATAAACAAGAGGTCCTGGGCAAACTGTGGGAGGGGTATAGGGGAGGTGTTAGGGGAATGAAAACAGGAGTGATCAGGATGATCAAGTGGGGGCAGGGTGGAGGGGGAGAGTGATGAAAGGGATTTGTTTTGTTTTGTTTTTTGTTTGTTTGTTTTTCCTAGACAGGGTTTCTCTGTAGCTTTGGAGCCTGTCCTGGTACTTGCTTTGTAGCCCAGGTTGATCTTGAACTCTAGGGAGATATTTTGATAGAGGGGGCCATTACAGGATTAGGGAGAAGAAACCTGGTGCTAGGGAAGCTCCCAGGTACCCACAAGGAAGATCCCAGCTAAGACTCCTAGCAATAGTGGAGAGGGTGCCTGAACCGGCCTTCCCCTGTAATCAGATTGGTGACTACCCTAACTGTCATCATAGAGCCTTCATCCAGTAACTGATGGAAGCAGATGCCGAGATCCACAGCCTAGCTCTGGGCTGAGCTGCAGGAGGACAATTGAAGAGAGGGAGGGGGGAATCTATGGGCAAGAGGTTGGGGGTCAAGAACATGACAGGAAGACCCACAGAGACAGCTGACCTGAGCTTGTGCGAGCGCATGGACTGGACTAACAGCTAAGGAGCCGACATGGGACAGACCTAGGCCCTCTGCATCTAGGTGACAGTTGTCTAGCTTGGTCTTTTGTGGGGCCCCTGAAAAGTTTTTGCAGCCCGATAAACCTTTCCGCCGACGTAATAATTCAAGTCAAACCAAATCAAATTGAATAAGAGAAAGCCCAGGTTTAATGGATACCAGCACTCGCTGGTGGCCTTCTAGGCCCTCAGAGAGGAGATGGGGAAAGAAGACTGCCGTGTGTTTGTTCTCTGGGGGGCAGTTTAAATACCCCGTGGGAGTGGTCTTGGGCATCTCTGAGGAGGGGGTCATAGTTTTGGTGGGCTTTCTCAGATGTGGAGTCTGGACTGAGGCAACTCCCAGGGGAGGGAGCTTGGGATGGAACTTTCCACCCAAACATGCCAGACTCTTTGGATATAGGGATGCCAGGGGCTGGGGTGAAGCCTTAATCCAAACATCTCAGACTCTTTGGATATAGGGATGCCAGAAGCTGGGTGAAGCTTCCATCCTAACAGCTTCTAGCAATGGAACCTGTCCTTGACGCATGAGTTGGCTTGCTGGAACCTATTCTCTATGGTGGGATGCCCAGCCTTGATGCAAGCAGGAGAAGCTTGGTCCTGCCTCAACTTGATATGCCATGCTTTGTTGACTCCCACGGGAGGCCTTACCCCTTCTGAAGGAGATGGAGGAGGAGAGGATGGAGCAGTGGGTAGAAAGGAGGTGGGGGGAAGGAATGGGAGGAGTGGAGGGAAGAGAAACTGTGATTGGCATGTAAAATAAATAAATAAGTTAATTAAAATTAATTTTTTTAAAAAAGTAGTTAGGAAGGAGCATGTTGAAAATAGAGTGGCGGGGCTGCGTCCCCAGCATTCCAACCGCCTGCTAGCTTATGCCCGAAATAACAACACACAAACTGTATTCATTTAAACACTGCTTGACCCATTTCTATCTAGCCTCTTCTAGGCTAATTCTCACATATTAATCTAGCCCATTTCTAATCATGTGTGTAAGCACCCCAAGGTGCGCTTACCAGGAAGATTCTAGCCTTCGTCCATCCTGGGTTGGAGGAGCTTCATTTCGTGCATCTGCCCAGGAGAGCAGAGCATGCCTCTCTGTCTGAGGCATCTGGCTCTGAGAGGAGCTGCATTACTTCTGACCTCACTTCCTCTTCCTCCCAGCATTCTCTTCTGTTTACTCCACCCACCTATGTTCTAACCAATAAAATGGGCCAAGCCAGTTTCTTTATTAGCCAATGACCTTCCTCCATCAGGAGCATCCCAATATCCATTAGCTGGTGGATGGGTATTTAAACATGATATAGATATATGATGAAATACTTTTAGCAGTAGAAGAAATACTAACAAGATAGGATGAAAGGGATGAGCCTTGCAAACACTGCAAAAGGAGCCCAGCCTGGCCCAGAAGGCTGCATGTAGGAGTCCGTGTGAGTGTCCACAGCACGCAGATGTGTAGACAGAAAGGCTGAGAAGGAAAAGGAGGGGCTGCTGGTTGGTAGATTTTAAATAACTACTTGTTAGGTGTGGGGAGGGTGCACATGTGCCTGCCGCTCTGCGTGGAGGCCAGAGGATCTATTTTAGGAGGGAGTTCTCAGTTTCCTCTCTGTTGAGGCAGAGCTTCTCTTTGGCTACACTGTGCAATCCAGGCTGACTGGCCTGCCAGCTTCCAGGTGACTCTCCTGTCCCTGCCCCCATCTCACCACAGGAGTGCCGGCAATACAGACACAGGCCACAGTAACTGGCTTTTTCACAGATCAGGAGATCTAATTCAAGCCCTCAGGCTTTTGAGGTTAGCGCCTTCACCTGCTGAGCCGCCTCCTCAGGTCTATTAGGTAGGATTTTTGAGGAAATAAAAAAAGATGATCAAAAATTAGATGGTATTAGGAGTTGTACAAATCTATGGATATGTAACAAAACAAGAAAATGTGCACTTTGCCCGGTGGTGGTGGTGCACACCTTTTCTCCCAGCACCCCGGAGACAGAGGCAGGTGGATCTCTGTGAATTAGGAGCCAGCCTAGTCTATGGAGCGAGTTCCAGGACTGCAGGGCTACACAGAAAAACTCTGTTACCAAAAAAAAAACCAAACAAACAAGCTGGGCGATGGTGGCGCACGCCTTTAATCCCAGCACTCGGGAGGCAGAGGCAGGCGGATCTCTGTGAGTTCGAGACCAGCCTGGTCTACAAGCGCTAGTTCCAGGACAGGCTCCAAAACCACAGAGAAACCCTGTCTCAAAAACAAACAAACAAACAAAAAAACAAAACAAAGCTGGATGTGATGGCACATACCTTTAATACCAGACAGAGGCAAGTGGATCTCTGTGAGTTTGAGGCTAGCCTGGTCTATAGAGTGAGTTCCAGAGCAGCCAGGGCTACACAGAGAAACCTTGTCTCAAAAAACAAACAAAAAAAAAAAAAAAAAAAAAAGAAAAGAAATTGTGCAGCGCACTTTAGCAAGATGAATTTTATGGGATGCAAATTATTCTCCAATGGACGGTTATTTATTTTTTAAACAAAGTAGAAAGACAAAATAAAAGGCTAAAACTGAATGGATTTTATTATTTGCTTTTGAATCTACTCATGACTCAGTTTTATAAACATTTTTGTGTGCCAACATCTGCTGTTTTCAGTGAATTCAATTAGCATTGGTTTTATTTTCATCAATTAGCAAAAACAGTTAGCATGTTTACACTGATTAGGCTGCTAATATAATCCGTTTATCTTGCATTATTTTCTAGAATAAATAGCCACAGCTTTACAAATACACACTTAGTCCCCTGACTACTCTTTCTAAATAAACCTCTGCCGTGATCTTAGACGCTAAAGTAGACACTAAAGTGCCCAACCCTTGTAGAATGAGAAAACAACATACAGAACCTGAACTTTCTACTAATTTTCGTGTTTTCTTTCTAGTTCTTTGCAACAAACACATTCCAGCAAAGAAGGCATTTCTATTGGCAATCTTAAGTCTCTAACAAACAAAGTATTTCTCCTACCTGTTTAAAGCCCGAGCCGGGGTCAGTAAGATGGCTTAGTGGATAAAGGCACTTGTGACGCAAGCTTGATGACCAGAGTTCAATCCTCAGAACAGGCATAAAGGTGAAAGGAGAGAATCAGCTGCACATGTGTACATGATGATGTGGGTACACGGAGACACACAGTAAGATGAAATACATTCCAAAGGGTATCGACGCAAGCACGGGTGTTAATAGGCCTCAGTGGTGTGTTGTAAAAGAAAATTTAAAATATACGTTAAATGTGTGTAAGTACTCAAATGCAGGTTGGGGGTATGGGGGGCAAGGCCCTAAAAGGGAACGAGATAGGGAGTGGTGCTTGTGCATTTACCTAGGAATGTCACAGAAACATCATGTTACGTAAGTGCCCAAAAGAAGCAGGTAAGCGGTCTGAAGATTAACCGGCACCTCACCAACCAGCCAGTGCCCAGACTGCAGAGCGGGACAGGCCATGCTCCTCACTCACTGGCTTCAGCTTGCTTGCTGGCTTTTGCCCAGCTAAGCAGCTAAGTTCAGAGGCTAATTCTGCTATCAACCAGCTAGTCCACACCTACACTGTCCCTGCAATGGCTTCAGTCTCGCCAGGACCAAGAAAGTCTTGAGCACCCCAGAGTGGTCAGGTGGCAAGTCATATCCCCAAACTCCAGCTGCACTGTGACAATGCTGAATTCTACCTTTTGCGATGTGGAAAGGAAAAACATGGGTAAATGACGGTCAACTTTCCTACCTCAATTATCTCAGAACCCAGATAGACCCTTTCGTGTAGGGCAGGAACATCGCAAATCACGTTTCCCAAGGCATTCTACCTGACCACCATTTAATTGGGCCAGTTTGGGGCACTGAAGAGGGAGACTACAGGGCCCGATAGGAAAGAGTGATGTTCTTGACTTCCTGCTGGTTTCGTGGTAATCAACATTTTCGATCTCAGAACATCTCATTACCTTCTGAGAGGTGGCCAGCCGGTGGAAAACTCATCTCTGGGGCCTCAACCCCAGTTCTGCAGCAAACTAGCTACTCTCCTGTTGCTGTGCTAAGCACTCTAATGAAAATTATAGGAGGAGTTGTTCATTTGGGCTAATAGGTCCAGAGCGGTAAGAGTCCACTATGATTCATGGGATCAGGCACGGTGTGCGGAACAGGAAGCTGAGAGGTCATGACCTCAACAGCAGAGGCCAGAGAACACAATAAGAGAAGAGGGAAGCAGTGTACCCGGAAAGCCCGCCCACAGCAACACACTTCCTGTAGCAAGGGCTCATCTCTAAACCTTTCCCCAAACAGCGCCAACAGCTGGGAAACAAATGTTAAAATTTGGGGCTGGAGAGACCACTCAGTGGCTAAGGGTACTGGGTGCTTTTCCAGGGTTCAATTCCCAGTGCCCACATGGCAGCTCACAACTGTAACTCCAACTTCAGGGAATCCAACACTCTCACTCACATGCATGTAAAACTCTAATGCACATAAAATAAAAAGAAATAAGTCATTAAAAATACACGAGCCTCTGAGGGACATTCTCGCTCAAACCACCCCTCAGGGAGGTGAGCTATAATCCCAGTGTATTCTTCCAGTCCTGTATCACTTGAGCAAATAAATACATCAAATTTTCCTGTTAAGACGGTCTAATTTTTGGCTGGGAAGTGGTGGCATGGCATATGACTTTAATTCCAACACTTGGGTGGCAGAGGCAGGCCAGATCTCAGTGAGTTCGAGGCCAGCCTGGCCTACAAAGTGAGTTCCAGGGCAGTCAAGGATTGTTACACAGAAAAACCTTGTCTCAAAAAACAAAACAAAAGCCTAATTTTTGGAGGGGCTTGTTTTTCTTATTGTATCTGATTTGTACAATACCCTCAGACAGGCATAACATGTAGGAACATGTTGTTAGAGGTTTCTGTCCCACCTAGTCCCACAGCCATTCAGTCCCAAAGAAACACACAGAGGATTATATTAATTATAAACTGGTTGGCCTATTAGCTCAGGCCTCTTATTAACTCTTATATCTTACATTAACCCATAATTCTTGTCTATGTTAGCCACGTCACTTGGTACTTTTTATCAGTGAGGCATTCTCATCTTGCTTCCTCTGTGTCTGGGTGATGACTGCAAGACTGAGCCTTTCCTCTTCCCAGAATTCTCTTGTTCTGGTAGTCCTGCCTATACTTCCTGCCTGACTACTGGCCAATCAGCATTTTATTAACCCAATACAAGTGACAAATCTTTACAGGGCCATAGTCCCACAGCAGAAACATCCATCTTTTCTTCTTTTAAAGTTTTATTTTTTTTTAAATTTTTACAGGCAGGTGTTATTATTTTTAGAGGTAGCTTTGGCTGCCCTGGAACTCACTTTGTAGACCAGACTGGCTTTGCACTCACAGAGATCTGCCTGCCTCTGCCTCCCAAGTGCTGGGATTAAAGGCGTGTGTCACTATCATGCAGCCTTATTTTTATTTAATGTGTTTGAGTGTTTTGCCTGCATGTATGTTTGTACATCACATGTGTTCAGTGCCAGAGGAAGCCAAAAGAAGGTATCAGAGCCTCTGGGACTGGAGTCACTGATACCTGTAGTCTGACCTGTGGATGCTGGGAAACATACCCAGTCCTCTGGAAGTGCAGCCACTGCTTTTAATGGTTGAGCCATCTGCAACTGTCTCTGCCTTTATATTGATGGAAGAAAGAGCCAAAAGGAAAAATAAATATAAGTTTTGGTTCTTGGCTGCCTCTATCCATGTCTTTCTAATGACTTAAAGTCTTCCCGATTTGAATGCGTACTTGTTTTCAACTTGCTTAATCACCTGTTGTAGTAGGAGCGGGCTGTGTCCTGCTGCCCAGCTAGCTTAGCCCCGAAATATCCACACCAAAATTTTATTAATTAAATTACTGCCTGGCCCATTATATCCAGCCTCTTCTTGGCCAACTCTCACATCCTGATCTAACCCATTTCTATTAAATCTGTGTATCACCAGGAGGTTGTGGCTTACCGGCATGAGTCTAACCAGTGTCCATCTCGGGAAGGAGAATCATGGCGTCTGCCATACTTCTCTTCTTCCCAGCATTCTGTTCTGTCTACTCTGCCCACCTAAGGGCTGCCCTATCAAAAGGCCAAGGCAGTCTCTTTATTCAACCAATGAAAACAACACATAAACAGAAGAAGCCCCTACAACAATCACCCATAGAAAACTTCCTATACCAAATGAATCAACTCCTATAGGCAAATAAGTTTTGAGTAGCTTTTTCATACAGTATGTAACATGGTTTTAAAAATAAAATTTAGTTTAGATGAAATTGCAGAGCTGTCCATGAGTTTTCCCTTCCTGGACCTTCACTGACACTCTAATGCTAGGCAAACACTCTACTAGCTGAGGTATTAATACACCCCTTTCAAATTTGTAAGTATTTTCCTGTCCACCTGTAGACTTGGTGAAGCCTGCTGAGACACTTTATGACTTCTCTAAGTTGTATTTAAGTACAGAAGAAAAAGACTGCTGGATGCCACATCTTTTTTCTTTCTTTTTTCTGAGACAGGGTTTTTCTGTATAAAGGCCTTAGCTGTCCTGGAACTCACTTTGTAGACCTTGTAGACTAAAGGCTTGCACCACCACATCCGGCCTTGGATGTCACATCTTTAAGATGAATAGATCAACTGGGTGGTGGCGGCACACACCTTTAGTTCAAGTTCAGAAGGCAGAGGCAGGAGGATCTCTGAGTCTGAGGTTAGCCTGGTCTACAGAGAGAGTTCCAGGACAGCTAGGGCTACACAGAGAAACCCTGTGTTAGAAAACAAAACAAAACAAAACAAAAAAAAACACCAAAAAAACCCTACAGCAATAACAAAGAGGTGAATAAACAAAACTGATGGATGATTTTTAAGGTAAATATTTAAGAGAGAGAGAGCGAGAGCGAGAGCGAGAGCGAGAGCGAGAGCGAGAGAGAGAGAGAGAGAGAGAGAGAGAGAGAGAGAGAAAGCTGTTGAGTTAGTTAAGCTGGCTGGCATCAGCAGGGGTGGGAGGTTATTTGTTGGCACATATTTGCCTGTGTCTACACCACTGAAAAAGTGACACCCCCACGCCCTTGCAGCAAACATTAACTGCCAATAACTTACACAGAGGGTGGAGATCTCGTGAGCACCTTCGCCATCTGTGATGTCACTGAGAGTAGTCTTGAGCAGGTCTCGTGAGGTACTATGGTTACTATGAGTCCACAACAGTCATGCTGAGTCCAGAGGACCCAGAAAAGAGCAACTCACAACACTCTTCCCTCTCCTCTGCCTCTGACATTCTTTTTGTCTCCTCTTACGCGAGGTTCCCTGAGCCCTGGGCGGACACAGATGTCTTCTTTAGGGCTGAGCAGACAACAGCCGTTTATTCTCTGCACTCTGACAAGTTATTAATCTCTGCACTGACTGCTGCCTGCTGACACAGAACCTTCTCTGACGGGGGCTGAGAGCAGACGTAATCTATGGGTGTAAACAGAAAGACTTGGAAGGCAGTTTGACAGCATGGCCATTTAGCACAACAGTGTCTGTAGGTTCCCCAGTAGTACCTGAGGCCACCCTTCTTACAGGCCCCATAGCCAGGTTTGCTGGGCCAGGCTTGAATCCCTTTTGGTGGAGCAGCCTCAAAAGTCATCAAATATAGATCTCCCTGGGAAGGGGAGATAGACAAGATCTCCTGAGAAAATTGGGAGCATGGAAGTAGGGAAAAGGGAGAGAGGAAGGGGAAGAGAGAAGAAGGGGAGGAGAACTTGAGGAAACAGGATAGTCGAGATGGGGGAAGGACAGAGAGGGAGAGCAAGGAAAGAGATATCTTGAGGGAGGTCCATTATGGGGCTAGCAAGAAGCCTGGCGCTAGAGAAATTTCCAGGAATCCACAAGGATGACCCCAGGTAAGACCCTAAGCAATAGTGGAGAGGCTGCCTGGACTGGCCTTGCCCTGTAGTCAGATTGATGACTATCTTAAATGTCACCATAGAACCTTCATCCGGCAACAAACGGAAGCAGAGGCAGAGATCCACAGTGGAGCACTGGACTGAGCTCCCAACGTCCAGTCGAAGAGTGGGAGGAGTGAGAATATGAGCAAAGAGGACAAGACCATGATGGGGACACCCACTGAACCAGCTGACCTGAGCTAATGGGAGCTCACCAACTCCAGCCTGACAGTGAGAGAACCAGCACAGGCTCAAACTAGGCCCACTGAATGTGGGTGACAGTGGTATGGCTGGGGCAGACTGCAGGGCCACTGGCAGTGAGACCAGGATTTATCCCTACTGCTTGTACTGGCATTTTGGAACCTATTTTCTTTGGAGGGATACCTTGCTCAGCCTAGATATCGTGGGGAGGGTCTTGGTCCTGCCTCAAAGCAATGTGTTAGATTTTGTTGACTTCCCATGGGAAGCCTTACCCTTTCTGAGGAGTAGGGGGTGGGGTGGGGAAGAAGGTAGAAGGATCGGGAGTAGTAACTGGGATTGGTATGTAAAATGAGAAAAGATAGTATTTTTGTTTTGTTTGTTTTGGGGGTTTTGAGACAGGGTTTCTCTGTAGCTTTAGAGCCTGTCCTGGAACTAGCTCTTGTAGACCAGGCTGGCCTTGAACTCACAGAGATCCGCCTGCCCTGCAGTCTAAATTCCTTTGGAAGGTTGTTTTGCTTACTGGAACAGTCTTTCCTCCTAAGCAGCTTTGAATGATTATCCATGAGAGCATGTTTGCCAAGGTGGTTATTACTAGTTTTAATGTGACGATTATGGTTGTAAAGAACTCATTTACTATCATCCAAATTTCAGCTGCACATGCGTGCTGGAGAGCCATGAGAGGAGTGTGGGTGTGCGGACTGCACAACGGGGCAGTGCCTCTGTAGTTGGGTTTCGTAATATTAACAACAGATGAAACGCAGTTGACACATTCAAATCTTTGTTCTCGAGCACAGAAAATAACTGATTTAAGCTATTGCCACTCAGGAGGCAAGGCAGAGGCAGGAGGATCTGAGTTTGAGGCCAGCCTGGTCTCCTGAGTGAGTGCCTAGCCCACTTAGGATATTTTTGAAGGACACCTTAGAGAGACTTTTATCAGGTGGGGGAGGTGACTCGGTGGATAAAAACACTTGCTCTGAGTGCTTGAAGACCTAAGTTAGAATCCCCAGAAACCGCACAAAAGCTGGATACGATTGTGTAACTTACCTCAGCTCTTATCTGTCGGGAACAGTAACTGGGTCCCAGTGTCTGCTTCTGTCACCCTAGCCTTCTTACCTGTAGCTACCATGTATGAGTGTGTCTTCATCTACATCGGTCAGGCTCTTGTTCATATCAGCAATGCCTGCTGGGAGCTCTACTGCCTGGAACATGGCATCCAGCCTGATGTCCAGATGCCAAGTGACAAGTCTTGCCTTGGCAATCACATGCTCTGGGCAGTGTTCATACGACTGGAACCCACAGTTAGTGATGAAGTTCACACTGGTACCCACCACCAGCTCTTTCACCCTGAGTAGCTTATCACAGGCAAGGAAGATGTTGCCAATAACTCTGCCCAGGGCCACCACACCATTGGCAAGGAGATCATTGACCTTGTCTTGGACCTAATTTGCAAGCTGGCTGGCCAGTGCATGGGGCTTCAGGGCTTCTTGGTTCTCCACAGCTTTGGTGGGGGAACTGGCTCTGGGTTCACCTCCCTGCTGATGGAGCGGCTCGCTATTGATTGTGGAAAGAAGTCCAAGCTGGAGTTTTCTACTTATCAAGACCTCAGGTGTCCACTGCTATGGCTGAGATCTGCAATTTCATCCTCATCACCTATGTGGCCCTGAAGCACTCTGACTGTGCCCTCATGGTAGACAATGAGGCCATCTATGGCAACCATTGTAGAAGCCTTGGCATTGAGCACCCAACCTACACTGACTTTAGCCACCTTATTAGTCAGAGTGTGTCTTCTACCACTGCTTCCCTCAGATTTGATGGGGCCCTGAGGGTAGACCTGACTGAATTCCAGACCAGCCTGGTGCCCTACCCTCGCATCCACTTCCCTCTGGCCACATATGCCCATCATCTCTGCTGAGAAAGCCTGCCATAAGCAGCTTTCTGTAGCAGAGATCACCAATGTCTGCTTTGAGCCAGCCAACCAGATGGTGAAATGTCACCCCCACCATGATACATGGCTTGCTGCCTCTTGTATGTGGTTTCTTGTAGGAGGAGAGAGCTGCTTGTTGGTTCCCAGCCGCCCGGCTAGCTTAGACCCAAAATAATCACACAGAAACTGTATTAATTAAATCACTGCCTGGCCTATTAGCTCTAGCTACTTATTGGCTAACTCTCACATATGAATTTAACCCATTTCTATTATCTGTGTATCGCCTCGTGGCTGTAGCTTACTGGCTAAAGTTCTGGCATCTGTCTCCGGCGGGGCTACATGGTGTCTCTCTCACTCCACCCAGCCTCCTTTCTCCTGGTATTCACTTTAGTTTTCCATGCCTAGCTCTGTTCTTTTGCCATATCACAGGCCAAGACAGTTTCTTTATTCATTAGTCAATAAAAGCAGCACATAGATAGAAGGACCTCCCACACCAGTTCCTAAAGATGTCAGTGATGCCGTTACCATTATCTAGATCAAGCACAGCATCCAGTTAGTGGCCTGGTGCCCACTGGATTCAAGGTTGTCATTACTTACCAATCTCCCACTGTGGTACTTGGTAGAGACCTGGCCAAGATCCAGAGAGCTGTTGCACGCTGAGCAAGACCACAACCATTGCTGAGACCTGGACTTGCCTTCATCACAAGTTTGACCTGATATATGCCAGGTGTGAGGTGTGCCTTTGTACACTGTATGTGGGTGAAGGCATGGAGGAAGGGGAGTTCTCTGAGGCCTGTGAGGACTTGGCTGCCCCAGAGGATGATGAGGTAGCTGGTGTGGATTCTGTTGAAGGAGAGGGTGAGGAAGAAGGAGAGGAATACTAATCCACTCTTTCAGACCTTGGATCTTGTCAGACTTCCAGAACTTCAGCTTCAACACTAGCTGACAAACATTAGGGCTTATGTACTTGTAGTGATATTTCATTTGTATTTTAATAAATAAAGCTTGCCTGAAGATCAGAGAGTAAAACATCCCCACTGTGGGTCAGCCTTACAGACCAGGCAGTGGTGACACACACCTTTAATCCCAGTAGCCACACTAGTTGCCATAGAAGCTGGGCAGTCATGGTACATGCCTTTAATCCCAGTTCTAGAGAGGAATATAAGGTGGGAGGAGATAGCTCTCAGACACAGTCTCATTCTGAGGATTCCTGGAGGTAGGATAGCCATTCCAGATTGAGGTAGAGGTAAGAACCCATGGCTGGCTGTTTTGCTTTTCTGACCTTCATGTTGAACCCCAATATCTGTCTCTGGGTTTTTATTAATAGTGCTATGTGTACTGTCTGGTTTTATGTCAACTTGACATGTGCTGGAGTCATCAGAGAGGAAGGAACCTCAGTTGAGAAAATGCCTCCATAAGATTCAGCTGTTAAGCATTTTCTCAATCAGTGATCAGTGAGTGGGACAGGGTGGGGCCATCCCTGGGCTGGTGCTCCTGGGATCTATAAGAAAGCAGGCTGAGCAAGCCATGCGAAGGAAGTCAGTAAGCGGCACCCCTCCATGACCTCTGCATGCTGCCTCCAGGTTTCTGCCCTGTTTGAGCTCCTGTCCTGACTTCCTTTGAAGATGAACAACAATGTGGAAGTGTAAACTGAATAAACTCTTTGCTCCCAAACTTGCTATTTGGTCATGGTTCTTCACTGTAGCAATAGAAACCCCAAGACAGCTTCTAGTTGTGTTATTTTCCTTCTGTGATCATGTGTGCTTCTTCTCCATGTGGAATTGTAAGTTTTTTTTTCCATAATGTCTGTAATCCCAGTGTTCCATGGGGAGCATTGAGATAAAGATAGGGGAATCCCTGTACATAGCACAGGTTTCTATAATCCCAATTAGCTGTAAAATAAACTACAAACACACCTGAGGTACAAAGTGTCATGCCAGAAACCAAGTTCTGTGCTTAAGGAACAAGCTAGTGATTGAAGGCAAACTCACAACACCTCACCTCCTCCTTATATCTTCTGTGTATTTTTCCAAGAAGGAAAACAAACTCTCTCTATGACAAAGGGACTAACTGGAGGCAGCCTCAGACACCAGGAAACGAACCTCAAACACACACTGCTGCCTAAGTTGGGCGACCCTAAAACACCTGCAGCAGAGTGGGTACCATTGTGTTCCTACACGGCATTTCTTGATATCTTGCCTGTTTAAAACATGGAGTGGGAAGAATGTTTTAATCCTGAGATTTTACTCTTGTAACCTAGGAACAATAATTTGAGGCTGCTTCTAAGTAGGTAAGTGTTGCCATGGAGACCCAAAGAAACGTCTCTGAGGGCTCTTTCTGTATAGAGCTTACCACTACAAAACTGACATGAACTTCCAGGGATCCCCGTGAGATTTAGGGACAATTGCGCTTGCTGAGCCTTCAGGCTTTATTAGTCCTCAAAAAACTTTTAAGAAAGAATGTCCAGATATACTATCTATTAGAAAATAAAATGGTTTAACCTCTATTGAGAAGAATTTATGAATCACCATCAAAATTACAGAAAAACATACTCTTTAAACTGGCAGGTTTTTTCTTAGAGTTTATTCCACACACATACGTATTTCATCCTATAGATAAGTACAGCAAACACACACACACACACACACTACATCATGTATACGTGAGGCATTTTGTTGTAATATTATTGGTAATGGAAAAACATTACAATAGAAATTTTTAATATTTAGTTGTTTGTTTATGTGAGCAATATGCTATGGTGCACGTGTGGGTCAGAGGACAGTCCATAGGGATTGTCTCTTCTTCCACCAGGTGCGTTCTGAAGTTCAAACTCAGGGTTTTCAGGTCTGATGACTAACTCGGTTGTTGTCGACCTGATACAACTGAAGAATTGTTTTCATCAGATTGGTCCGTGTCTGTGAGTGTTCTCTTAATGGTTAACTGATGTAAAGGGACCCAGCCCACTGTGGGCAGAACCATCTCTAGAAAGGCGGACAAATGAGTGAGTTAGGTGGCAGTCCTTTGTGGCCTGACTTCCGGTCTTGGCTTCCCTAGATGACGAACTGCAAACAGTAAGTCAAATAGACATTCTCCCGTCCTCCGGTAGGTGTTGGCCAGTGTTCTATCACAGCAACAGAAGAGCAAGCGGGAGCACCAGGCTCTCGGCAGCAAGTGCCTTTGTCCACTGAATCATCCTGCTAGCCCCCGGTCTCAGTTAATTTTCTATGGCTGTGAAGAGACACCACAGCCAAGGCAACTTATAAAGGAAAGCAGTTCATTAGAATCTCACTGACAGTTTGAGAGGGCTAGTCTATTATCATCACGGCAAGGAGCGTGGCAGTAGGCATGCATGACTTTGGAACAGTAGTTGAAAGCTTACACGTTATCTATGGGCAGCAGACAGAGAGAGAGAGAGAAAGAGAGAGAGAGAGAGAAGAAAGGAGGGAGAGGGAGGAGAGAGGGGGGAGAGAAGAAAGGGAGAGAGAGAGGGAGAGGGAGGGAAAGAGAGGGAGCCGCTGATCTTGGTGTGGACTTTTGAAATTTCAAAGCCCACCCTCAGTGACACATCTCTGACAAGGCCACACCTCCTAATCCCAAACAGTCTATTAACTGGGGACCAAACAAGCATTCAAATACTTGAGTATTATGGGGCCATTCTCATTCAAACTACCATACCATCAGGTTTTTTTTAAATTTTCTTTTTCTTTCTTCTTTTTCCTTTGTGTGTGTGTGTGTGTGTGTGTGTGTGTGTGTGTGTGTGTGTGTGTGATACAGGGTTTCTCTGTGTAGCCCTGCCTGTCCTGAAACTCACTCTGTAGACCAGTCTGGCCTCGAACTCACGGAGATCCGCCTGCCTCTGCCTCCTAAGTGCTGGGATTAAAGGTTTGTGGCCCCACTAACAGCACAATTTTCTGTTAATAAGGGGCAGATTAAATAAAGTATGGAAAGGGACAGGTTAAATAAAGTATAAAAAGAGACAGGTTAAATAAAATATGGAATACTGTGGCCATTTTGGTGTAAAATGATATATAAAGTATGTTACATTCAAAGGAAAGCAGTGTATGGGATGGTGTGTACAGTATCTTTGACAGGACTTAGCATAGTGTGCTCCTTGTTTTCCCTGTGTGGAGTGGAACTGCAAATGTTGTATGGGACTAGGAGGGGCTCCCTTTAGTGTTCGTATTTTACTATACATATATTTTAAGTATTTTCGAATTTTGAGACATATAAATGCACCACTAAAAGAACAAATAAAATAAGTTGTAATGAAGCCTGACCCGAACAGTTTTTGCACACTGCTCTAAGGCACTCCGTATTGGATCAGACACTGTTTTCAGCTGTGCTTTGCCCAGGTGACTCCGTTTTGCAAACGGTAGAGGCTGTAGGGGGCACAAGGTCTTTGTGCTCACAGATGAGTACTGGGGAAACCAGGAGTGCTAAGCACCAAGGCTTGTCTCTTCCACAGAAGGGGCACGTGTACCTGCTTTCCCCAGGAGGCTGGGAGTGGATGCTGTTAATAGCCTGGTGAGTTACGCTGTCTCTAGGGTCAGGCCACACGTGAATCCCCAGACTCTCCTTCCTTAGCCTTTTATCTTTAGATTTGTTACTCGATCAATAGAAACCATCCTTAGTGGAGACGTACTTTATAGTCTGGTGACTTCTGAGTTATCTGGATGACTGAGACCACACAAAATCCTGGGTCCTTAAGCTATGAAACCCACCTTCATGGTGTAGATCACACGTACTTTATAAAAGAGTTTTGATGTGGTGGTGCCTTCAGTTTTATTGTGCACAAGGGATTGAGATAATGTTACCAGCAAACTTCTTTTCAGAGTTGTTCTGTATTTTAATTTGTCCACAGTAAACTGCTGGTGTCAGACTTTAAGAGTCTGAACCACACCAGCCTCTGAGTCATGTTGAATGGATTTCCTTTTTAACTCCGACCATTTGTCACTCTGACAGCCGCAGCATTTGCAGGGACCTCAACAACAAGCTGTCAGTGGGCACCATTATACACACAAATACAAGTTACTTTGAACCAGAAACTTGCTGCTAAGTTTAATATCTTACCTAACCACCTTCAGTGACTCTCTTTGTGTCCATGGATCAACTCCGCCTCTGCCTCCAGTGAGGCCTCTTTGAACACTAACAACAACAAATTGCATTTATTTATTTATTTATTTATTTATTTGTGTGTGTGTGTGTGTGTGTGTGTGTGTGTGTGTATGTACTGTGGGACACTATTTTTGGAAGACAAGAATAAATGTCAACTCATCCCAGATAGGGAACCAACCAAGCACAGACCAAAGTAAGGACATCACACAGTCCAACTTGGTGGACCAAGAGTTTTATTGGGGTTACTTATGGGAATATGGGTGAGAGGTTGCTTGTAGAAGCAAGAATGACTCAATGAAGCTGCATCAGGAACAGTAAACCCCAAAACAAGAGGGAGCTCATGAAAGAGGAACCTGGAGGGCACTGTTTGACTTGTAGGAGCTGAAGTGGCCAGAGAACAGTGCTCTTTAGGTAGCTTGGCTGGACTGTGGCTCAGCCAGGAACTCAGCTGGTTCCTCTTCTGAGAGTCAAAGTATCATTTTAAGTTTTAATTACTATACTTTCTAGATCCATGAAACAAAATGGCTCTTCTCTGCAAGACCCTTGTCCAAAAACAGATAGTTTCTGAAGTGTTGGGGACTATTGTTTATGATAGATAACAACTCACATGCTCTCTACTCCCCCAAACACTTTGGTTTGACCCACTAGATATACTTGATCACATGGGGGTGGGAAGTACATAGGCAGGAAATATGTCAACACGTATGCTTGCCCCTGATTGGACCTGATGGGAAATGCAATGAATTATGGGTTTTCCTTCTTAAGCCCTTGCAAAATGTGATTTGAGGCCATGTTTTCTGGGAAACTAGAGATGGACCGGGCCAGAGCCCATCCTTCTGGCCAGTATTTAATTAAAACTTGCTTCAAGTGTGGTTTAAAATTGTGATAGCAGCATTACTTTCGATTGGTGGGATTAACATATTTAGCAAGATACAGACCACCCACCCAAATTGTAAAACTGGACCTTCACTCTGAAACTCCAGGACTGAGGGTCCACTTCAGGAGGCACAGGCCTTGAGATGTTCCAAGGCTCTGAGGCTGCCTTCAGTTTGTGGACTATTGGGTGAACCGCCATGCCTGGAAAAGCAGCAAACATCTATGAAGGTTTTCTAGTGAGCTAGAGTCTGGTTCTGTTCTGTGGGATCCTTCTCTGGGAAGTGGAGGGGGTTCAGTGAGACCCCACTCTTCTCCCACCCAGGGCATATAGTGAGAAGTTGCCCCCCCCCATCTGGTTCTGTTTGAAAAGGTTTTGTTTGTTTCCCATGGAAAGTTTTGTCTCTGTTTTCTGGTGTTTCTGTGAGTTTTGTTGCATTTTTGTCTTGTTGAAAAGTCTTGTCTGAGTTTTCTGGTGTGTCCAAAAGTTTTGTTGTAAGCATGGAGCTATGATAAACCGGGTCCAATATCTTTGCTGTCTTTGTGTCTGCCAGCCAGAAGTCACATAGCAGCTTCTATGGCCAGGGCTCAGAATTTATTTCTGAGCTCTCTGGTCATTGGGTTTAAGTTAACAGGAGTTTGGATGTCTTTTTGGGTGTGGATAACTTTAATGTTGTGTTTTGCTGTTGTATTTTACTGGAAAGTTGGCTCTAGAGTTGGGTTATGGTGTCTCCCTTCTCTAGACCCAAATAAAGTTTCCTTTAGGTCCTTTGCCAGTCTGGACCGCCTAGCACAGTGACAGGGAAAAGAAAGCAAAGCAGAACAGCCAGAAAAACTAGACTTGGTATATGTGAACATCCTGTACTTCAAGATTTATAAGTTTATTTTGTTGAATATGGTTAAAAATCTGTAAAATCTATGAAAAAGGTTAAAACTGGGAGTTGACAGTTTAACATGTACGCATAGGTAATCTAAAGGAATCATATGGCACAGTTCCATTCTGGGATATGAGCAACATGTACTTTGCCCCCATCTTTGGGCAGCCATGTATCTGGCAGCAATCTTTGATAGGGTTGGAGGAGACTGATGCCATGTGACCTCACCACCATCTTGATTAAAGGTGAATAGGCCTACAAAGGAGGCAGCAATGGGTCTCTAAATATTTCTAAATATTAGTGCTGTGGGATGATGCCTTTGTACACTGTAAAGATTTGTAACTCATATTGGTTTAATAAAAGGCTGATTGGAGGCCGGGCGGTGGTGGCACACGCCTTTAATCCCAGCACTCGGGAGGCAGAGGCAGGTGGATCTCTGGGAGTTCGAGGCCAGCCTGGTCTACAAGAGCTAGTTCCAGGACAGGAACCAAAGCTACAAAGAAACCCTGTCTCGAAAAACCAAAAAATAAATAAATAAATAAAATAAAATAAAAATAAAAATAAAAGGCTGATTGGCCAGTATCAGGTAGGAAGTATAAGTGGTCTGATGAGATGAGGAGAATTCTGGGAAGAGGAAGGCAGCGTCAGTTGCCAGGCAGCTTCAGAGGAAGCAAGATGAGAATGCTGCACTGAGAAAAGGTACCAAGCCACGTGACTAAACTTAGATAAAAATTATGAGTTAATTTAAGTTGTAAGAGCTAGTTAATATAAGTCTGAGCTAATAGGCCAAACAGTTTATAGTTAATATAAGCCTCTGTGTGTTTCTATGGGACTGAATGGCTGTGGGACCAAGCAAGACAGAAACTTCCATCTACAGATAAGAGTGGATTTTTTGTATGATAATTCCTGTCCTGTCCTAAAAACAAAGTTTACAAAAGATGGAATTTAAAAACAATACTTGTTTAATAAGTTATTAAAGCTGCACATTCATTCATATCCAAGAATTTACCTTGCACTGGCAGCTAAACTTTGTAACAATGGGGAGTCCCGCAAGTGATATCGGTTTTAAGATATGAAGGGATAGCTGGGTGGTGGCGCACGCCTTTAATCCCAGCACTCAAGGCAGAGTCAGGTGGATCTCTGTGAGTTTGAGGCCAGCCTGCTCTACAGAGAAAGTTCCAGGACAGCCAGTACTGTTATACAGAGAAACCCTGACCAAAGGGGGAAAAAAAAAGAAAAAAGAAAGAAAGATATGAAGGGATCATGGGGAACAACTGAGGCCTGGCAATGTGTGCTTGGGCTGGCATTCCTAAAGATGACCCAGTTTTGGAAATGCTGGTGACATGTGATAGTCACCAAAAACACCAGTCACAATGAAGTGGAGCAGGGTGGGATCAGAAGACAGGCTATGTCTATGCTGCAAAGTGTGGGGCCAAAAAAAGATGATCCAAGCACCTCGAGAAAACCCAAAGGATTGTGACTGAGTAGTATTCATTCCTAATGGACTTTGAATTGTTTACACTGTTGGAGCTTGGTTTTGTCTTATGCAGATTGTGGCTGTGACTTATATCTTCCCTCTTGAAATAAAGAAGCTACTTTAGATTGATATTTGCAGGAGGACACAGTTGAGAGACTTTAAACTTTTTTAAGAGGAAATTTTTGAGGTTTACAGATAATTTAAATTAAAAAAACTCAACATTTTAAAGGAAAAATTTTTTAAATATTTAAATTTATAAGGTTATTGGACATTTTAAGTTAATAAAATATTTTATACCATTAATGTTTAAACTTAAAAATAAATAAGGTTAAAAATTAAGGTCACAGCTATGAGCACCAAATATTACTCCAGAAATTGGGATGTTCCTATCTTATGATGCAGAATGACATGACCTAAGTAGTCTGGCAAAGAACTTGTAACAGCTTCTCAAACTTTAAGTTTTGACCCTTTGGGGGTTGAAAGACCTTTTTATAGAAGTAATTTAGGACCACCTGCCTGTTGCCTGTTGGATGTTTGCATTGAGATTCATAACAATTGGACTGGAGAGATGGCTCAGCTATTAAAGGCTAGACTCACAACCAAAAATAAAAGAGATTCATAACAGTGACAAAATTGTAGTGTAAAATATCAGTGGGAATGGTTTTGTGGTTGGGGGGGTCACCACAACATGGGGACTGTATTGAAGGGCCAAAGCATTGGGCAATTTGAGAACTTCTGGCTCAAAGAATGTCTCTCTTTACCTAAGGTCTATTCATGCTTAGTAATGTCCGTCTAGCCTCCTTACCTTTGATAACTTTGTTAAGCTTAAGACATTTTGATAAACCGAGTCATATAAGAATCTGTTATATATGTCTCTGTGGACTACGTTTACGAGTTAAAAGTTTTTATTTTGATACTAAAAGAAGCTTGAATTGAGAAATTGTTATTTTCAAGGCTCAAACTTAACACAGGGATAAAGCTACGAAGTCCTTTTCCCAAGGTCAGACATTTAGCCCCCATTCCCTCAGGAGTTTGAAGAAAGTTCCTGCTTGCTAAAAAGGGAATCATTCTCCTTATCTCTGGCAAAAGGAACATGTGGCCCTTCCATTAATTTATGACTGTGGTGCCTATTAACTCGTCAAGGGCAATACTAGTCTTTAGCTCCCTCAGTCCCTGCTCACGAGCCCTACCCTGTAAGCCCTAGTCTTACGAAAGCTAGCAAGTTATTGCAAACTGCTAAGGATAATTAAGAAATATAAATTAATTGTCAGACACCTTATAGATAATCAAATTCTTTAATGTGTTCAGAACTGTTCTTATAGTCATGCTAAGTATTAATGGGGACTAATTATAGGAAAAGCTCTATTCAGCCTATATGTGTTTTCAAGGTTAAGCCTGTTTGCTTAGCTCAGATATACTTAATAGATAATGGTCCTCAAACTTTTCAGAGATCTGATGAATATCGCATTTAAAATATTTAATGGAAAAATCTTACGACAGAGTCCCCCAGCTTCTAGCAATTAACCCTAGGTCTCCAAAGAAGATGACAGGGCAGCACAATGACTCTGCCTGGATTGTGGTCACATGACCCACTTGGTTGTACCTGCTGCCAAGACCTGGCCCAAATTTTGGACCGGCAGGACACCGGAGAGTTGATTGCCCCACTTTGCCTAGACAAAGTAAGGTTAATCTCCCCACCCCCAACCATGTTCCTCCTCCACAAGAAAACCTCTCACCTTTTGGGCCTGGTGGCTGAAGATTGATGTCTTGCCTGGTACCTCTGCCTCCAATGCCATGGAGACCACAGGAGCCTGGCATGACCATCTAGGTAATGGTCTAGTCTCTGTCATCTTAACTGATTATACTTCCCATTATAATTTATGCTCTGAGGGTACTGATGGCTAGACTAACTCTAACTTTGTCAGATTAGCCAGCAGCAGGCAACCAGGTTCTTCCCTAGGCTGCAGCCAGCTTGCTAGCTCATTTTCTATGTAAAAATCAAGCCTGGCCTTTTCTAGAGCTACTAGGTCTCCTGTAGAGAAAATGCAGACAGGTTTGTCTTGCTAACAGGCTTCATACTAAAAGAGAAAATGACTTAATATATAACATTTCACTGAAGGAAAATGATTTGAATGATTGTTTTCAGTAATAAATACTTGCATCTCTGGTAAATTATTAGATGGAAAGAAAAGAAAATGTTCTAAGATATGAAAGCCTATGTAAGTTCTGAGGGACTAAGATATATAAAGGTCTAAGGATGTGAATGCTTACATTAATTCTGAAGGTCTCAGAAATTATTTAAGACGGATAAATGCAAGTTGTAAAAGTATAAATAAATGATTAAGGTATATGAAACGTTTTAGATTCCTTTCCCCCTCTATGCTATGGTTACACTAATAGTGTAACTATTAGTAAACTAAAAGTTCAGAGTTTTAACATTGATTAATAGATTTCTGATAAGCTGGCAGAGCACTGATGACTTACTGTTCAGTCACAGGCTTGAGATTTTAGATTTGTTTTGGTTGTCTTCCAAATATAGACTTAAAGGTGCGTCCCGTCAGGCTAAAGACATCTCTGTCCAATCTATATCTAGCTCTCTGGACAGAAGAAAAAAATGTTCATGCTAAAAATGTTCATGTTAAAAGCACCCAAATCTATAGCTTTTGCTAGGTCTCAAAGGTGTGAGTCTACTCCATCTGTTTTACAGACACCTGTTACTTGTTCTTTCTACAATGTAGATTTCAGTGGTAATGCTAACATGCCTAAAACTTTTATGTCTTTTCGTAAACTGAAAAAGTCATGCAGGTTTCAGAGAATCTAGGGAGTCATAAGACTTGGATCCTCCTCTCATAGGTCAAAAGGACTCCAGATAAGTAAAAACTAAGTTTCCCCACTTGCCTATTCCTGAGAATGATATTTCTCTCTCTCCTGATCTTGGGACTCCTCACCTTCCCCAATTACTAGGACTATGGACCTGAAAATTCCAAATGTAATATTTTCCTTTAAGTTCCTAAATTTTAACTTCTGTCCCTAGTCTATATCTGTCTCAGCAGATTTTCACTTGGTTGACAGACACACCCAAGCATCAGTCGCTCCTATAACCCACTCCAAATGACTGCAAGTCCTGGACTTGCTGAGAGCTGATGTGGACCAGTCTACCCTATGTGAATGTTCCCTGTCTCTTTAGCTAGATCAGCAAACCAGATGCTTCTGATGAATGCCCCAGTGCTCGTATTTCCTCCTTGCCTTTGGTTAGCATTCCAACCTTCCTGGACCCTGACAACAGTGTCCTAGTTTCAGCAGGAAGTGGTTACAGAAGAGAGTACATCACCCCTATCCCTCCAACAGGCTGGAAAGGAAACACCCTGGCATAGGGAACACAAATAGCTACTTATAGTGCCCATTGGCATACCAGGAAAGGAACTTCTCAAAACCAAATAGACCCAAATTTATCAACAGGCAGATTCATTAGCTAAAATAGTTCTATAAAGCACTCAACCTGCTCTGTATAAAACAGAGATCTTATTGTACAACCTTAAGAGAAAATTGTTGTTTCTATATAAACCATGCAGGAATCATTAAAAATAATCTTGCTATACTAAAAAAATCCTCATGACCTAAGATGAAGTAAATAATTGGTCACTATTCTTATTTCCTTCTAGATAATAACTCTGATGTCAACCATCATGGAACCTTTGGCCCTTGGGCTTCTGCTAATCACTGTTGGCTCTTACATCATTGATGCCTTAACTAAATGATAATTTCTGTTTGTGTACTATTAGAATCCGTTAGTGATTAGATATCCATCACAGAGTCAAGGATTTGACTCATGATACAACTCAAGGGGGGAACGGGAGAGCCAAAGTTACATCTTAAGTTTTAATTACTATGCCTTAGAGATCCATGAAACTGGTTTGTCTTTGATCTGTAAGCCCTTGCCCAAGGACAGATAGTCCCTGAAATTCCAGAGGCAACTGTTTATAGGAGATAGAAAGTCACATGTTTTCACTCCCCTAAACAAGTTTGTTTGACCCATCTGCACCCGATGTGCTTGATCACATGTGGGTGGGAGGTATGGAGGCAGGAAATACATCAGGGTTATGCTTGCCCCTGTTTGGACCAGATAGGAAGTGCAAAGAATTATGGGTTTTCCTTCTTAAGCCCTTGCAAAACGTGATTTGGGGCCATATATTCTGTGAAACTAGAGATGGTCCTAGCCAGAGCCCATCCTCCTGGCCAGTATTTAATTTATGCTTGCTTCAGTTTGGTTTTCAATCATGGTAATAGTCTTATTCTCAATCGGTGGGATTAACATTCCTTTCCCTGTAGCTGGTTTGGTCTGACCCCTGTGGAGGCAACTTGGCTGAGCTGCTTCTTCCAAGCCATCCCACTGGTCAGCAACTCTCTTTCAACAATTTTTTTGGGGGGAGGGGGGAGAAAAGGCCTGGTTCATCTGGTTGATTTCAGGGATTTCCTGAGGCCTTGAGTTTCTTTGTTTGTTTGTTTGTTTTAATTTCCTGCGTTTTAATGAGTTTCCTATAGGATGTAATGTTTTACCTCTCTTTGGAACATCCTACAAGTTGGAAAGTTTTATCTGGTAGGACTTTAGTATACAAGAGCATGGTGCAGAATGCACACAGAGCTCAGAGAATTAATGTGCAAGTCTATTCTCTCCTTCTGTCATGTGGATCCTGGGAATTGAACTCTGGTCATCAGGCTTGGCAGAAGCCTCCTTTTTTCCTTAAGAATTTTTTTTTCTAAAAAGTTTATTTAAATTTCTTTTATGTGCATTGGTGTAAAGGTGTCAGATCCGCTGGAACTAAAGTTGCAGACAGTTGTGAGCTCACAGCAGGCTCCTTAACACACACAGCCATATAATCGGTTCTCTCTGTAGTCTCTTTTTACCTTTTGTAGACATCGTATGACATATACCATGTGACCTCAGAGTTAACAATAGCAATTAGGATTGGAATTAAAAAAAAATGTGTTCACTAGTGACCACAGTATCAAGGGAAATCAGGATTAATTGGTTAGTCATAGTCAACAAAACCAATGCAGCTTATGAATTCATTGCTATTAAATTCTGACGTTGTGATTGACATACATGTGTTTATCTGCACTTCTGACATACCACACTCGTTGCACACATATAGGCGAACAAGACTGGTCATTGTCCCACCGGTGCTTTCATAATTTTTATCCACACTCTAGAACATCCATTTCCGCCTTTCATCTTGTATAGAAAACTTTTGAAGCCAGCACACCGGTCACACAAGGGGAAGCAAAGGCAGGAGCGATCAGAAGTTCAAAGCCAGCTTCAGAACATAACAAGTTCAAATGTATTCTGGGCTACATGACAAAAACCAAAGCAGTCAAACCCAGACTTTTACCTCAGTAAAGGGAACTTGGAGAATCTATTGCAGTAGTGGCGCAGTGACCACACACTATGTGTCAAGTGGCTCCTTGACTTATGTGCCAGCCTTTTATATATATTTCATCACCAGACCTCACAATTTCGTATTATTATCTCATGCTACAGAGAGAGACTTGAGATGACATGACTAGGGACAAGACCCAGGACACTCAGGTCTCACTGACTCAGAAGTTTGTGTTTAATTACTGTCATTCAGCTGGCCTCTTCTCTTTTCAGTAAATACTGTGAGTGTTTCAAGGACCTTTGGCTGAACACTCTAATTGGATAAGTGAGGGTAAATGTGTCTGTGTTATTTGATGACTGGTTATCTCATTTGATCAGTGAAAAATGTTTCAGAATGAAGAGGCCAAGTACATTGGCTGCAGTCTTGCATTCCAATCTGGTATAATCTTGAGGCCATCTGTTCAAAGTCACAAGTTATTAAATATAATTTGTGATTAAATAGAAACCTTCAACAAGAACAGAATTAACCATCAGAAGAAAAACATCGCTGTCTTCTTTGGTGGCATGGTTTCTAGAACCACAGGTGAAAACATCAGCTTTGGGTCATGTGCAGATTTAAAACTTTTTAGGTTCTCTGGACTTGAGTCTTGAGAAGTTCAAGTTTTACTTAGTTTTGCCAGGGCTTAAATTTGAATTTAAAGTGTAAATATATTTGAAAAACATCAAATGTCTGGGACCAGACAATGCTGATTAACTAAATATAAACAAATCAGCAACACCCAAATTCTTTGTAATTTATTTTTAATTTTTACTTTTGCTTTTTTGAGCCTTATGTAGCCCAGGATATTGTCAAACTCTATGTGTAGCCAAAGCTGGCCTTCAACTACTGATGTTCTCTCTATAGTCACTTTCTCTGGTTCTGATGTGGGAGTGATTTCTTACTAATAAAGAAACTGCCTCGGCCCTCATAGGACAGAAAATTAGGTAGGTGGAGTAGACAGAAGAGAATGCTGGGAAAAAGAAGCTGAGAGGGAGTCGCCATGATGCTCCCGCTCCAGACAGACGCAGGTTAAGATCCTCCCTGGTAAGCCAGCTCATGGGCTACACAGAATATTAGAAATGGGTTAGAACAATATGTAAGAGCTAGCCAATAAGAAACTGGACCTAGCCGGGCCAGGCAGTGTTTGAAAGAGTACAGTTTCCGTGTAATTATTTCTGGGTATAAGCTAGCCATGCGGGCGGCCGGGTGCCGGGGACGCAGCC
>NW_026068006.1:1882547-1904100 GCF_014885135.2 Alexandromys fortis | reverse complement strand
TAATAAAGAAACTGCCTCGGCCCTCATAGGACAGAAAATTAGGTAGGTGGAGTAGACAGAAGAGAATGCTGGGAAAAAGAAGCTGAGAGGGAGTCGCCATGATGCTCCCGCTCCAGACAGACGCAGGTTAAGATCCTCCCTGGTAAGCCAGCTCATGGGCTACACAGAATATTAGAAATGGGTTAGAACAATATGTAAGAGCTAGCCAATAAGAAACTGGAACTAGCCGGGCCAGGCAGTGTTTGAAAGAGTACAGTTTCCGTGTAATTATTTCTGGGTATAAGCTAGCCATGCGGGCGGCCGGGTGCCGGGGACGCAGCCCTGCCGCTCCTATTTCAACATGGTTCCAGCCTAATGGGACTAGCCTGAGCCTCTGGGTTCAACATTCCTCAAGAACTAAGTATATGTATGTGAATTTGTGCATGTGGCTGCAATGCCCATGGAAGACAGAATAGGATATCAGATATTCTGGAGCCCAAGGTTGAAATATAGTCATCAATGAACTGACCTACATTCTGGGAACTAAACTCGGGTTCTCTGCAAGAGCAGTAAATACACATTTAATTTATTCATATTTTACGAGCATTGATTGTGTTTTGCTTGCATGAATGTCTGTGTGAAGGTATAGACAGAGACTGCTCATTTATTCCCAGCCACCAAGGCCTGAAATAATTACACTGAAACTATACTAATTGCAACATTGCTTGGCCTATTAGCTTAAAATTCTTATTAACTAACTCTTACATCTTAAGTTAACACATTTCTATTATTTTATAATTACCACGAGGCTCATGGTTTACTTGTAAAGTTCCTGGGTGTCTGTTTCCTTCAGCAGCTATATGACTTCCCTGACTCTGCCTTCTTTCTCCCAGCATCAATTTAGTCCCCCCTCACATACACACTGCCTAGCTCTATTCTGCCCTGCCACAGGTCAAAGCAGCTTCTTTATTCATTAACCAATAAAAGCAACACATATATAGCAGGACTTTCCACACCATTTTCCCTTTTATGTCTAAATGAAAACCAAGCTTTTAAGTTTAACATAGTAAAATTACATATAACAAAACAGGTATCAGGCAAGAATTACAGTTACAATATTTATATCTACTTTATCTTTTATCATAACTAAGGAAAATTATAACTATCTATTCTTCAACTCCGTCAAAGACTCCAGAAGGATATAATATTACCTAAGTTAACAGGAGAGCATTGTAGGCAACTTCCAAAACTCTAGAAATGACAGAGACATCTTGCTGCCTGGATAGTCACCCAAAGTTCTTCTGTAACATTGGGACACCCATCTTCAGTCTACAGGTCCATAGTATCTGTCAGATTTTTCCATGAAGCAGGAAATTTCAAAGACAGTTTCACATATATTGGCAGTTTGTCAGTCACTTTCTTCTGTATCCAGTAGAATGTTTGGCAGACTCATTCATGAAGCAGGAACACCAAAAGGCTGTCTCACCTTTAGGCAAGTTCAGCAGTCATTTTCCTGTGGGTCCTGCATGTCCAGTTCATACAGCAGACCATCAAGCAGTCTAGGCAAGAGCAGTTTCTCACCCAAATGGCTAGCAAACTCCATAAAGAGCCCTTTGATGCCCATTTTCCTCTTGAAGTAGATTGATGCTGCCAGAGCAGATGTGTCTCATTGTCATGAAAGGTCCTAAGTTCTTAAACCATTTTAAATGCCATATTCTGTTAGTTTTTGAAAGGTTTGAAGAATATCTATCCATCTGAAATATATCTCTGCACATCTAGAAAACCTAACTAACACAACAAGCTTGACTATTATATATGACTATCTATTAACCTGTATTTCTTAATTATACATGACATTTTTAAATGAGTTTCACAAACACTTTCTCTGGTTCCAGTCTAATGTGACTAGCCTGAGCCTCTGGGTTCAACATTCTTCAAGAACTAAGTATATGTATGTGTGTATATGAATTTGTGCACGTGGATGCAATGCCCATGGAAGACAGAATAGAGTGTCAGATCCCCCCCTTAATCAAGGGCAGAAATAGACATATAACAAAATTGACCTTTAATTTGAATCAATAAACCAAGATCCATACCAATGCATAGTATTCATCTCTATAGCATATCCCCCTCTAAATGTAAACAAACATTTATAAACAATATTTGGGAATTTGGGCATAGTTCTCTCCAAATTGCTTACTGCTTTTTGTTTGAGCAAAATATTTGGGCATTCATGGAGGCTTTTGGTAGGGGGTCTGGTCCATAAAATTACATTAGTCTGGAAGGAATCCACAGGTTTTCATTTTCTGTGGAAACAAAAGCAAAACCATTTTTCCAAAGCAGCATATCCTTAGACCCAAATTTTGAAGTCAAGATACCTTTAAAATATAATTGTTGGTTTAGCTTAACAGCGTGTAGAATGAAATGTCTTTTTACTTATCTCCTTCACTGTCAAAAAATTCAAAGAAAACACAATAATATGCACAATCAAGACTCTGTGTCCATTCCGTCTTTATGTTGCTTATTTTTCTTTACTCCTTTAATCTATAGCTGTCTGTACTCTGTCTCGTTAAAGACTTTATTTTATTCTTTTCAAAAACGATTTCCTTCTTTTTATAACCCTCTATACTCTTTTTATTCTATCTCCCAAGCCTATGTACATTTTTAAAAAAACACACCATGACCCATTTAGAGGACTTTTCCATCTGAATTTGTCTTTATTGCATGTCTGTAATAATTTTCTGACCAGGAGCACTTTTAAAATGGTAAGCAGTGTGGTTGCGACAGGCTTGGATACTGGCTCTGCTTCTCTCAGACTTTCAATATGGCGGAGGTACCTTACCGCCAGCTCTGGGGCCACTGGGTGGGAACTGTGCTCAGCACCTCAACTCTGAAAAGCAGTTGTCCCATGCTACCACCAAGTAACTTGTGGCATGCTGCCTACAAACCCCATTCAAGTGTTGGGGTCCCCTGAAAAAGCCAGAATTCATGCTGCCAGCATGAACCAGGAAGCTGCTGTTTCTTATGCTGAGCCAGTAAGCCTTCTCTCAAAGAAACTGTGGCACCCCTTCTTGCTGCCAGCAAACAGCCCATCCAGGAAAAAAAAAAACGTGGTTAACAAGAAGCTGAACTAAACTCTGTTTTTTGTGTGTGTCTAGAATTCCTTTTTAAGCTCTCTCAGGTTTTACATGGATGTAGTTGCCCATGTTGGCACCAATTCTGTAGTCCAAGACTGCTTGTTCATCCCCAGCTGCCCAGACCCGAAATAATCACCCTGAAACTTTATTAATTGCAACATTGCTTGGCCTATTAGCTTAAGATTCTTATTAAATAACTCTTACATCTTAAGTTAACCCATTTCTATTATTTTATATTTTACCACAAGGCTTATGGTTTACCGGTAAATTTACCAAACATCTGTCTCCTTCAGCAACTACATGGATTCCCTGACTCCACCTTCTTTCTCCCAGCATTCAGTTTAGTTTTCCCTGCCTAGCTCTGTTCTGCCCTGCTGCAGGCCAAAGCAGCTTCCTTATTCATTAACCAATAAAAGCAACACATATATAGAAGGACTTCCCACCCCACGAGGGTGTTGGATTCCCTGGAACTAGAGTTATAGACAATTGTGAGCTACCATGTGGATGCTGGGAATTGAACCCAGGTTCTCTGGAAGAACAGTCAATGGTCTTAACTGCTGAGCCATCTTTCCAGTCCTAAGAGAACTAAGTCCTTAGTATAGTCCAATAATGAGACACAGAATCTTGGAGAGATGGTTGCTGATTATGAGAGCGGCCGTCCTGGTTTCTGTCTCTAGGGCTGCCTCATGTTTTATGTTAATGGCGGAAAGAGAGCTCCACACAGTGAGGCTGTTTCAGACAGCCACATGCTCCATCACAGATGCTGCTGCCATACTATGTTTTCAGGAAGCCATTCCTCCATTCTGTTAGGCCAGTTGTTTTTGACTGATGATTTATGTAGTGAGATTAGTAAGTTCCACTAATGTGAGAAATTGCTTCTTTTTTTTCCTCTATGAAATTGTTTCTAAATGCGATATTTTGTGTGGAATACTGTGCTATTAAGTAGACCTTCTTAAAGCCCACAGATGGAGACTCTCAGTCAGTGCCGAGGGCTCTGCACAGCTGAAATGTGAAATTAATTTGTCCTATGATAGAAAGGCCTCAGCAGTGTCTCTCTGCTTTCAGGTAACTCAGGTTCCTCCCCCTTATCCCCAGGTGTAGCCTATGTTAGTGGCCTAGCATTGCTTTTTCAGCTGGAGGTTGGGCCCTCGACAATGGCTTTGTTTAGGGAAGTCCTCCGACTCTGAGTTCAGTTATCGACTCCATCCCTGTGACTATAGTGATTGTTTTTGCCATGAGACACCTGGATGGAGAAGAAAAAGCTGAGTTAAATGTTACCTTTTTGTTCCACACACTCTGCCTTATCAATCCCACGTGAGGATTCTGAGGTTGCCAAAAAATGTCTCCTCCAGCTGTCTTGAGGTGACGGCATGAGGGGATTTGGGGATGCATGACTTCCAAGTAAAGCCATCACTTGACCTCCTTAGGTGACCGTCATGAGTGAACGGTGCACCACAACGATTTTACAAATCTCCTGGGATTCATCTCAGACCAGAGTAACCCAGGGCAGACAGGGGGAAATTAAAGGGTAAGGAAAGTCCTTGACCCCAGGAGATGGTTTGTGTTTCTTGGTGACTGAGAGTCAGGAATTTTGATACAAGCTGGGGGGAAGAAAGAAAGAATAGGGTGTATTGCCTACATGGATACAATACTTATCTTTTTCTAAGAGGTCTCTCAAACAAGAGCATTAAAACAGCACCAAGGCAAAAGATGCTTGGCCTTTGAGTTTAACCTCATTGGCACGTCTTTCTCAATGTAAACCTGGACAGTGACCGTCCTAAACTACCACTCAATTTCATTTACAAAAGAGAATGTTTTAAGAATAGGTAAACTAGTTTATTTTTTTTACTTAGGTTTTCTTCAGTTTTTCCTTTGTTTTGCTTTTTAAAGGCTTGTTTATTTTCATTTTGTGTGTATGTGTCTCGCCAGCATCTATGCCTGTGCACCATGTGCATGCTGTACCCACAGAAGCCACATGAGGGCGTGAGACTCCCAGAACTGGAATTAGAGATGGTTGCAAGCCACCATGTTGGTTCTGAGAATTGAACTGGGTCCTCTGCAAGAGCAGTAAGTGCTCTTAACTGCTGAGCCATCTCTTCAACCCCTTTGTTTAGTTTTTTGAAACAGGTCTTGCTACATAGCGTAGATTAGACAGAACTCACAATGACCCTTCTTCTGCCTTAGCCTTCCCAGAGCTGGAATTACAGGTGTGTGCCACTCCCAAGTCCAATTTACACACACACACACACACACACACACACACACACACACACACATTTTTCTTTTTCCCAGAGAAAAAGAGACAGAGTTTCTCTGTTTAGCCCTGACTGTCCTGGAACTTGCTTTGTAGATTAAGCTGGCCTCAAACTCCCAGAGATCTGCCTGCCTCTGTCTGGGATTAAAGGCATGTGCTTCAACACCTGGCTCATACATACTTTTAAAACTTTGAATAATATTTGGACATGGGAGGCTAGAGAAATGGCTCAGAAGTTAAGAGCATTGCCTGCTCTTCCAAAGGTCCTGAGTTCAATTCCCAGCAACCACATGGTGGCTCACAACCATCTGTAATGGGGTCTGGTGCCCTCTTCTGGCCTGCAGGCATACACACAGACAGAATATTGTATACATAACAAATATTTAAAAAAAATATTTGGACATGGTTGTAAATTACATCCATTGAGCAATGTAACCTCAAAGACCACAAAAATCATATGTGCAGCCATTGTTAAGATACTTAGTTCCCCTTCCTGAGAAAATAATGTACAGCAATTGTTAAGATATTTAGTTCCCCTTCCTGAGAAACCAGTGCACATTAACACTTTAATGCACCCCAACTCAACTCTGCTTCCTACTGACCCGTCTTGAAACTCTTTTTTTTTTTTTTTTTTTTTTTTTTTTTTTTTTTTTTTTTTTTNTTGCTTTTTCAAGACAGGGTTTCTCTGTAGCTTTGGAGCCTGTCCTGGAACTCGCTCTGTAGACCAGGCTGGTCTCGAACTCACAGAGATCCGCCTGCCTCTGCCCCCCGAGTGCTGGGATTAAAGGCGTGCGCCACCATCGCCCGGCCATCTTGAAACTCTTGTCTGCAGTGTAAATCTAGCTCGAGCAGACTAGAACTCCTCAGGCTACACACAGGGGTTCTGTCTCCTGCTGCCAACAGCAACAGGAAAAGCAGTGCACCTATCTAAAAGCTACGCCATGCCATTAGGGGCCAATATGATTGAGGGTATCTGGACAGACAGTTGTAAATTTTACTTCCTCTCTGAAGAGCACACTACATTTCTACTCTCACAAATAGCGAGGACTGTGAAGGTGTGGGTTTTTTGGGGGGTAGGGTGGTTTCGAGACAGGGTTTCTTGGTGTAACAGCCCTGGCTGTCCTAGAACTCACAATGTAGACCAGGCTGGCCTTAAACTCACTAAAATCTCTGCCTCTTGAGTGCTGGGATTAAAGGTGTGAACTACCACACCCAGCTCTTTCGTTGTTTTAAGTTTTTTGGGGGTTTTGTTCTTATTTTTATTTTGAGACAGTTTTTCTGTGTAGACCAGGCTGGCCTGTAGCTCACAGAGACCCTTCTACTTCTGCCTCCTGAGTGTCCCCACTATAGACAGCCAAAGACCTTGTGTTCCTACACTGGAAGCCAAACTGGGGCCACCTGTGTAAAAACCAGGACTCATAACTGTGTGGGAACTTCAGTGCATCCCTTAATGCTCATCCACTCTCCAGCACCATTCTCCCTGTTTCCTGACACAGCGTCTCAGAGACCGTACTTCATTTGCAATCCTGCAGCCTCCACCGGCCCTGTTCCGGGATTACAGGCCTCCCCAAACCTTGAGACAGGATAGAAGGGTAGGGAAAATCTAAAGCAGAAGGGAACAAATCCCCTCACTCCAGGATCTGTGATAGTTTGTGCTTCCCAGTGGCTACACAGAGTCAATCATTTTAACAAAACTAAGATCTGGAGAAACAACCTTCCCTTCTCCAAGAGATGTCTCACACACGTGTTTACAGTAATGGATGGATTCCGCTTCTGCAGAGCCAGACTGTCTGTGACCTTTGAATCTAACTGTCATAGCATTCTTCTCCTAGCTCTAACCCCGAACAATGTACCTCACAATACCACCTTACAATTTCATTCGAAAAGGAAATTCTTTAAGAGAAGAGAAATAAGTAAACCATGGTTCTGCACTTGGTTTTAAAGCTGTGCCTTACTTTGAATTCAGCGGTAGATAGCAGCTTCTGTGCAGGGGAACTTCACAAGCCCCAGAATCCTGTGGTTAGCTACAGATAAAACACTTGGTGGTCCATGCCTTTAATCCCAGCCCCCGTCAGACAGAGGCAGGTGTGTCTCTGAGATCGAGGCCAGCCTGGTCTACAGAGGAGTTTCAGGACAGCCAGGGCTACACAGAGAAACCCTGTCTCAAGAAACCAAAACCAAGCAACCAAACACTTAAGGTACAAATGTCTTTAGAAGCCTGGCCCATGCCCTGAGAATGTGCTATTGCCCTCTTCCTCCTGTTCTGTCTTTCTGGGTGCTTGCCTTGGATTAAAGTATACACTGTCTCTTTAAAACTTTCATTCTTAATGCATTCACTTGTGTGCGCACATGTGCACTCCCGTGTGTTTTCTCGCAGGAATCATTCCTCTCGTTCCACCTCGTGGGTTCTGGGAAAGGCACTGAAGTTGCCAGCCTTGGCAGTAGACATGGTAACCTGCTGATCACTTCACTGGCCTGCTACTATCTCCTGGTCCTTTTGTTCACGTTTGTTTGAGATGAGGTCTTCTGTGTCCTAGGCTGTTCTCTGTCTTACTGGGTGACCTTGATTTCTGGTACTCCTGCCTTCACCTTCCCAGTGCTTGGGCTTACAGGTGTGCCACCCCATCCTCTTCCAGCAATGCTTATAATTGAAACCAACACCTTGGGTGCCAGGCACGAGCTCTGCCGACTTAACTGCACCTCCCCGTGCATGCCAGGCAAGTGCTCTTCCAACCTAACTGCAGCTCCCGGTGCATGCCAGGCAAGTTCTCTGCCAACTGAGTTGTCTCTCCAGCCCTTTTACCTGTGTTTAATCCATCTGACAACTCTTGTCACCCGGAACTGCCCTGAAATCCTTTTCTGCAGCACATCAAGGACACAGTACTGTCTGAGTGGTTCCTCAGGCTGCCAGTAGACTACATGTATCTCCTTACTGCCGCTGACAGCCTGGCTTATGTCTTAAAATTTTTTAACATTCTCAACAAAATTTTCAGTAAGTTAAGACAAAAATGTAGTTTTGGTCATTAGTCTAATGTGGCTCTGAGGCTTTGCTTCAGTAAGAAAGCCTTATGAAAAGTATTCAGATGATCTCAACTCCTATCATTCAGAAATTGTTGAAAATATAGATGCACATTTTGTCACTTAATAGTTAGGGAGATTTGCAAAATGTTTATAAAATAGAGATCTCCCTTGTATCACCTAATGGTGCATGCTCTTATTCTTCAGAGAAATGTACGCTACAATTACTGTGTACCAATCTAGATGGCTCTGTATAATTTTATAGCTCCCTGTTATAGATTTGTGGACAGTTTCCCTTGGTGATATTCTTGTGTGTAATTCTCTGGATGTTGTACTGTTTTACATATTTTGGATAGAGACCTAGATAGACGATTAATTAGTCAAAAGATGAAAACATCTGGGGCAGAGGTGGCTAAGTCGACTGTTGTAGGAGCTGCAGGCTGCATTCCGCCACCCAGCTCCTGCCACCGGCTAGCTTTACCAGAAATAACAACACACAAACTGTATTCTTTTAAAACTGCTTGGCCTATTATATCTAGCCCCTTCTCGGCTAACTCTCGCACCTGAACTGCCCATTTCTAATAATGTGTATAGCACCCCAAGGTGCACTTACCAGGAACATTCTAGCCTACGTCCATCCTGGGTTGGAGCTTCATTGCATGTGCCCGGGAGAGGGGAGCATGGCGTCTGAGCTCACCTCCTCTTCCTCCCAGCATTCTGTTCTGTTTACTCCTCCCACCTATGTTTTAACCTATGAGGGCCAAGCAGTTTCTTTATTATAATTAACCAATGACCTTCCTCCATCAGTGGACCAAGAACTTAGTGCACAAGAGTGAGCCCTGAAATTTGAATCACCAGCTCCATGGAGAATGCTGGGTGGGCTTGGGGCTGTCTGAAATCCCAGCACTTGGGGTCCCCAGGGCAAGGCGGTTAATGGGACTGGAATCAGCAAGTCTCAGGTTCAGAGGAGACTCTGCTGCAGCCCAGCCTCAGCTGGGGTTCAGGTCCTGAGACAGGAAAGGGATGTCAGCCGCAAGGAAAAATTCTGACTACCAGGTGGATTGCACCCAAGTGGCCCTGGATAGCTTGAGCCATCTGCGTTTATATCTTAATAGAGTTTTTTTTTTTCCAGAGGTTGACATGAATAGTTTTATTATTGTCTCTTATTTTTTACTTTTAAGAAATACATACTATTAAAGAAATACATCGTAATCATTATAAAAGCCTCCGTTGCTTCCCTTCGTTTCCCCAAATACACTTTCCCATCCCCTATATAACCTTATTCTAGACAAAGAGTTCAGCGTTTTTGAGGGTTTAACTAAATATTGAGTCAGACACATCCTGCTCTGGCAGCACGTATGTTGGGTGGAAGCTACTGGCAGTTACAAAGTTAAAAAGTAATAGACAGGGGCACAATGCTTTAAGGACAACAATATTTAAACCCAAACTATTTTTTTTATGTCTGTGAGATATGTTTTTATACAGTTTTCTTTTTTACAAGAGGGCCCCACGTCTCAATCTCTCTATAAAAGGCAGGCACTCTTTCTCCATCCCGTATATAACATTGTGTTTTTTCCACTGGATCATACTGTATCCTGTCATTGATTCTGTATACTTGGTGTCCCGGGACTTCCTCTCCACAGGTGGCACTAAGTGTGTTCCTGAGGCTTTTCCCTATCTGTGCCTGCATGCCTTACTCCCCTTTCCAGACTGTGAGGCAGGGTTACTGTTCCAAGCGTTGTGTTCTCAGATGTGCCTATTAACCAGAAAAGTTCCCAGAGGCAGGCCTTGTAGTGAGTAATTTCAGATAAGAGATTTGAGAAGCATTAGTTCCCTTTGAATCTTAGGGGAAAATATTTAAAAAAAAAAAAAAAACAAGAATTTTCAGAGAAAATTGCAGTTTGATGTACATGTGACTGACAAAATAAAACTAAAAGCCGCCCAAAGAATCACCAATATAATGAGAGAGAAAAAAGCCCGCAAGCTACACGAATTTAACAGATTCCTACCCTGTCCAGTGGACTACTGGTCCTTGCCAAGTGAGAATCCGTTTCCACGGGTGTCTTGCCCCGAGGAAACCCATCAGAGAGGTAGTCATGCTGATCCGAGACAAGACTCTGCTCCTGCATACAGTGGAGAGAGATCAAGGAAGATGTCATCTGGCAGCTTCAAGCCTACGCATGCACGCACACATACACCTGCCAAACATACAAGTCGCAGGCTCACCACACACATACACAAGCAGAAAAAGCAAGTACATAAACTTTGAAATCCTCGCGCCACGCATTGCCACGTCACTTTCCGGAAATGCCCGTCTCTCAGTCTGGCGACCCAACTTTTTCCCGCCAGTGGAGAGGGGGCTTGTTGCTTGTTTTGTTTGTTTGTTTGTTTGTTTTTATTGTGTTAAAGATATGCATAGCAGAAAATGTGCTCTTTTAGCCACTTAGGTGTGCTGCTCTGCGGCACTGAAGTACATTCACGACGTGGTGTGAGCGTCACCACCATCCGTTCCCGGAGCAATCGAAACCATTACAGACTGACGTTCTTCCCGCTCAGGCGCCGTTCACTCTCTTTACTATAAATTTATGTTTTCTGTGTATCTAAGTACAACCACAGACTATTTAGCTTCTTGTACCGCTTAATGTCTTCCAGATTTTTTTTCCAGCTAGGCGGTGGGTGGTGCACGTCTTTAATCCCAGCACTCAGGAGACAGAGACAGGTGAATATGTATTTGAGGCCAGCTTGGCCTATAGAGTGAGTTCCAGGACAGCCAGTCCAGGGCTACACAGAGAAACCCTGTATCAAAATAAAAATTTTCCATGTCTCTCTCTGTGTGAAAACACATGTGTACATGTGGAAATAGTGGCTAATATTGGGAGGATTCCTCTATCACAGGTAGAGGTAAATGTTGGGAGTCTTCCTCAATGACATTCATGGACTTTTTGAGACAGGATTTCCCTGGGTAGCCCAGGCTGGCCTTGAATTCACAGCCACCTACCTGCCTCTGCCTCTGGAACCCTGGAATTCAAAGCTTTGTCAGCAAGACTAGCTTCCTTATTTCTTTGAGACAGGATCTCTCACAGAAACTGAAGCTCATGTTTTGGCTAACCTGGTTAGCCAGTAAGCCCTGGGGGTGTCCACTAGTCTCTGAACCCCAAACACTGGGATTATAAGTGGACAATGCCATGCCCAGCTTTTTACATAGGTATTGGGGATTCAGATTTGGGACTTCATGTTTGCACCAGAGTGCACTGAGTCCCTGCCCAGCCCACTTTCCGTCCTTTCTCTGGCTGAGTACTGCTCATTGTATACACACATGGGCCACACCTCATCCAACCAGGCAGTGAACGTTTGAGTTGCTTCTATAATTTGGCTATCTATCACTGAAGGTTTTAAAAAATATATAATATTTTGTTAATTTTTTGAGAATTTTATAAATACATTTGCTCATGTTCACCTCCATTCCTCCCCAGCTCTTCTCAGACACACCCACCCTCTACCCACTCCCGACGTCACGCCTTCCTTTAATTTTTTTTTAAATGATTCCTCGAGTGGCCTGTTATGGTGGCACATGTCTTTAATTCCAGGGGAGACAGGCAGGTGAATCTGTGAGTTCGAGGCCAGCCTGGTCTATAGACCAAGTTCCAGACAACCAGGGCTACATAGAGAAGCCCTGCTCAAACAAACAAACAAAAAACCATAAGTAAGCAGTAAATAAAATGACCCACTGAGCCTACTCTGTGCTGCTCATGTACACATGGTCACGAGGGCATCCACTGGAGCATGGTGGCACTAACGGGGCACCCCCTTAAAGAAAACTGATTTTCCCTCCCTCAGGAACCATCAATTTCCAATAATTCCTCAGCTAGGTATGTGTAGGGACTCATGAGCTCCCCCCTCTTCCATGTCTAAACACATTGCTTCCCTCTGTAGTTTTATTTATACTTATTTTATTTGTCAGTGGGCTGGAGAGTTGGCTCCACAGTCAACAGTACATGTTGCTCTTCCAGAGTATCCAGTTTGGGTCCCCAGTACCCACATGATGGCCCACAACTATAATGTGTCCTGATGCTGAGCAAAGACTCTTGCAGAGATGAGCGAGATACCCGTCGACCCTTGGGAGGACTTCAGAGAAGGAAGTAATGATAGACAGTGTAGGTAAGAAAGAACACACACACAGATTTATAATGCGCATGGGGGCAGTTTGACAGCACCCAGGAATCAGACAGAAAGTGTGATGTTGAAATAAGAGCGGCGGCGGGGCTGCAAGCACCCCAGCCGCCTGGCTAGCTTATGCCCGAAATAACAACACACAAACTGTATTCATTTAAACACTGCTTGGCCCATTTCTATCTAGCCTCTTCTAAGCTAATTCTCACATATTAATTTAGCCCATTTCTAATAATGTGTGTAAGCACCCCAAGGTGCGCTTACCAGGAAGATTCTAGCCTACGTCCATCCTGGGTTGGAGGAGCTTCATTGCAAGCATCTGCCCGGAAGAGCGGAGCATGCCTCTCTGTCTGAGGCATCTGGCTCTGAGAGGAGCTGCATTACTTCTGACCTCACTTCCTCTTCCTACCAGCATTCTCTTCTGTTTACTCCACCCACCTATGTTCTAACCAATAAAATGGGCCAAGCCAGTTTCTTTATTAGCCAATGACCTTCCTCCATCAGTGTGAGGTTAAAGAAAGGCCAAATGCAGCGAGGGAACCAGCATAGGCCCAGACTAGGCCCTTTGAATGTGGGTGACAGTTGTATGGCTGGGGCAGACTGGGGCCACTGGCAGCGAGACGAGGATTTATCCCTACTGTTTGTTCTGACTTTTTGGAACCCATTCTCTTTGGAGAGATACCTTGCTCAGCCTAGATACCGTGGGGAGGGCCTTAGTCCTGCCTCAAAGCAATGTGCTAGACTTTGTTGACTCCATGGGAAGACTTACCCTCTCTAAGGAGTGGATGGGGAGTAAGGTGGGGGGATGTTGAGGGAACTGGGGTTGGTATGAAAAATGAGAAAATATAGTTTAAATTAAAATAAAGAAAAAAAAGAAAGGTCAAATGGAAGCTGGGCTCGATGGCACACATCTTTAACCACAGCACCCGGGAGGCAGAAGCAGGTGGATCTTTGTGGGTTCAAGGCCAGCCAGAGCTACTTAGTGAGACCCTATTTAAAACAAACAAACAAACAAACCCAAACAAACAAGAAGAAGGTAATATGGGTTGTGAGGAGAGGGAAGCAGGATGGAGACAGTTTTGAGAAGCAGTATGTTGTTTCAAGTATCGTGAATGTGACCAGGAAAGCAGAGGCCTGGGACGGTGGTTTCCTGGGCTCTGAGCGTGGTGCTCGGCTGTCAGGATTTCTTCATGTGAAATCTTAATCTTTGCTGGCTAATGAAGTTTCAGTAAGAATACTGAAGGTGATTGTGTTCCTATTTGGATCTATCTCATCATGCAGATAAGGGAGTTTTCCAGGAAGTTACTCCCTACGCTGCACTGAGTAGAAGGATACCAGGAAAGGTCAGAGCGACCTTGAATCTGAGCAGCATCCAAGACCTTTCAGTGTGTCAATGCCAGTCTTTTGGGTATCATTTTCCAGATGCCAATAATACTCTTACATGGTGTACGGGTATACACATATCCACACATGCATGCGCGCGCACTCAGGCACACACACACACATACACACACACAGACACACACCCCTCCTGAGCAGTTTCTTGTGTTTTAATTTTTTTATGTTGACAATGGAATTGATTTTTGAAATAATATTGTCAATAGGTTCTATTACTATGATCAAGAACCAACCTGGGTAGGAAAGGGTGTATGGCTCACACGTCCTGATCACAGCTCATCACTGAGAGAAGTCAGGGCAGGAACCCAGGCAGGAGCTGAAGCAGAGGCATGGAGGGGTGCTGCCTCTCATATCTTGCTCAGCCTGCTTTCTTGTGCTCCCAGCACCACCTCCCAGGGGTGATATTACCCACAGTGGGCTGGGCTTTTCCACATCAATCAGTCAAGAAAATGCCCTACAGACGTGCCTATAGGCCAAACTGCTGGAGACAGTTTTCTCAGGTAAAGACCTCTCTTACCATGTGACTCGAGTGTATGTCAAGTTGAAAAAAAAAAAACAAAACTAAGTAGCACAACAGATGTATGGAATTAATACAAGAATATGTTAAACCAAAAACATCTTCCTGTATCCAAATGGGAAAGTTTTACCTTCCTCTTTCCCTCCCTCCCTCCCTCCCTGCTTCCTTCCCTCCCATCTCCCTTTCTTTTTTGCACTTTGCCCCCATTGCCTTTAGGTGGTGTTAGATCCTTGGGCGTTAGATCCCCAGTAAAGCTGAGCCTACTTCCCATCCCACACGTGGTAAGAGTTAGGAGTAAAGACTGTTCTTCCATGTATGAGGAAGATCTTAAACTCACTTTTCTCTATCCACAGACATCACAATTTACAGTTCTGCTCAGCATAGCGGAAACTAAGGCTAAATAGCGCGAGGGATGTGGGGGAAATTGCCAGCTTTCTGGTTCTGACATTTGGACGTCGAAGTCAAGCAGCAGTGTCTATCTGTGCTCTTAGATTTGGCTTCTGCGTTCAGGGTCATGTGGGAAAGACTTCTTTTTTCTCCCCTCCCCTTCTCTTTCTCCGTTTTCTTCCTCCCCTCCTTCCTCCGTGAACTAAAATCCCTGGAAAGAACCACACCTACCACAGAACCTTCTGCAAGGCTCAGAGAGACTGGAATGCTGCAAATCCGGACCCGAGTTACCTTGGGTCATCTTTAGCCTCCTTAGTAGCCTTTTTCTGCGTGTGACCTAAGGCCTTGTGATCATTAGGTAAATCCTTTGGAATGTGCAAACAGAACCCTAGCTGTCTCCAACCAAAAGGCTAAGAATACCGTCAGATAGCATCCAAGGCCACTAGCTGAGACATCCATGTTTTTTCTGTCACCTGACTTCCTGACATTTCCACCAATGTGTCTTGAGTTATAATTTTCTTTGTTCTGTTACTATACAACTTCATGGAACTGTTACCATGTTGGGACATGGAATTTATGCTAACTTAAATCTCTGTTTATAGGCCATGGTCACTCATATTTGGCTCTAGAATAAACTATTCTATCCCAATCGATGTTGTTTTTTTTTTTTTTTTTTTTTTTTTTTTGCAAGAGAAATTGTTGTGCTTCTTCTTCCTTCCTTTCCCCCGCCTTCCCTCCCTCTGCTCTCTCCTTCCTTTCTTCTATTCTGCCTGGGTCCCTTTAAAGATGCTTCACTCTCAGGGCCACAGAATCTGACTGCAGTGTAGGGAACTTTGTTGCTGTGGGTTTAGCTGAGGCAGTAGGAGGTCAGGGGATTTGCCCAGGGTCTCAGGATTAATGACTTTGTGACTAGCCTCCTCTAGCTGTGGAATCAGCCGGCTTAGTTTTGTCTAGCCACTAGACCACGTTCAGCTGCAAATGAAACCAAAGGACCCCTGGAAGCAGGGAGGAAATTCTTTAACTCACTTGATCATTTTCCTATAGGGGACAGCGAGGGCAGCTTTTCCCATGACCTGACCAATCTCAGCTTTTCAAATCATTCGCCTTCTCTTGGTATCACTGCTGATAATGCTGCCTCTGTGTGATCAATGACAAATATAACGCATGTGATAGTATTTTGAATTCGTTCACAGAAAATTGTGTTCCCATTGTGCGTCAGGTGGAGAGCTAACACATTTTGAAAGCCTCTTCCATGAAAAGTACCTTCCATCTATTGCCTCAAATGATATTTACAACAATCCATCGTAACTCCCAGTAAGCATGACAATCTCCATTTTATTGGCCCAGAACTTTTAGTGACTCGGAGATTTTTCAAAAAGAAAAAAAAAATCCCATGTTGCCACAACTAGTGAATGACACAACCAACATGGTGGCCATTTCCTCTGCACGTACGGCAGAAACAGGAAGTGTGCAGTCAAGTCTGAAAAATATCGGTTGCTTGTCCCAAACTGACATCTTTTGAATCATGTCAAATTCCTACGCCTTTTATCTCCCTAGTAAATTTTAGATTGGGAATCTCCTTTGTCACATATATTTTGGGCACCTAAGTACCTTTGTTTACCTGTGCACCTCTGTACACATGGAGGCCAGAGGTAAAAACCGCAGGCTTTGCTGCTCGACAGGGTCTCTCCCTGAATCTGGAACTCCACAACCCAGCTAAGTTGGCTCCTCCTTTCTCTGTCTTTCCAGCCCTAGGATCACAGGCAGGAGTGGCTATGAAGCTCAACCTTTTACGTGGCTGCTGGGGATCGAACTCAGGCCCTTATGCTTGTGCAGGAGGTTCTTTGCCACATGAGGTATCTCACTAGCCTCCTTCCGCGTATGTACACCTTAACCGCAACAACTTTGAATGGTTTTTACGACAAATTTGTAATTTGATTATTAGGGGCTGATCAAGGAAAGGGGTGGCCAGGATGAGCAGTGACAAATGAGTCACTGAATGGTGTCTGGCCAGGGTGGTCTACCACAGGCCTATGCCATCAGCCTTTCATGGTGCTCTAAAAAAGATGATGATGATGATGATGATGATGATGATGATGATGGTGATTCTGTTTTGTTTTTCGAGACAGGGTTTCTCTGCGTAATAGCTCTAGCTATACTGGAACTCGCTTTGTAGACCAGGTTGGCCTCGAACTCACAGAGATCCACCTACCTCTGCCTCCCGAGTGCTGGGATTAAAGTTGTGCTCCATCACTGCCCCTTAAAAGGTATTTGTATTCATTTTAGTGTATGTGTATGAGTATTTTAGTTGAATGCTTATACCATATATCTGCTTGGTGCCCATGGAAGGCATAAGTGTTGGATTTCCTGGAACTAATTTTCACAGACGATAATAAGCTGCCCTGTGGTACCAGGAACCAAACCGAGTTTCTCTGCAAGAGCAGCAAGTGCTCTTACTTGCTCAGTCAATCATCTGTCCAATGCACACTGCATGGCATATTTTTGAAGAGAACGTATGGTAAGTTTTGGGCCCTGGAATTACTGACCTGCCAGGCGGGTTACAACCCTAGACTGAGTGACCTGCCTAGGCGGTCTATATTGATAAATATTTCCCAAGTTAAAGAAGTGATAAATCCAAAGGGGACTTTTGATTTTGTAAGTGGTACACTGTTTTACCTACACTTTAAAAATTTTATGTATATTACCTTTATGGATGTCTGCGCACTGCCTGAGTGCCTGTGGAGGTCAGAAGGGGGCATTGGATTCCCTGGGACTGCAGTTACTGATGGCTGTGAGCCACCATGCAGGTGCGGGAATTGAACCTGGGTCCTCTGGAAGAGCAGCCAGTGCTCTTAAACCACTGAGCCATCTCTCCAGCACCGGTAATGCATTTCTAAAATGTCTGATTGTTTTTGCAATGAGTACACATTTCTTTAGTTAAATTAAAATATACGTATGAATTAATGTATGTATAAATGTGCATGCGTGTGCAGGTGAGTGTACATTTGTACATATGTAGAGGCAGAGGGTGGAGTCTGATGTCTTCCTCTCACTCATGATTTACCTTGACCTTTGAAGTAGGGTATTTGCCTGAACCTCAAATTCTAATCTTATTTGCTAGGCTAGAAGCCAGTTAGCCCCCAAAGATCTCCTTACTTCAGCCCTTCCCTCCCACCCCCCCTCCCAGAGCTGGGGTTTAGGTGTCTGCAGAACTCTTGGTTTGTTACAAAAGTTCTGGGGCCTGACCTCTGGTCTTCATGATTGCACAGCAAACATTCTTAACAGCTGAGTCATCTCTCCAACTCCCACGTGACTTTCTTATGGGAAAAAGATTTGCCTTTTGCAGTCTTGTTTTCAAAACAATCTTCACTGATTTGGTGAAAAGGATACAGAAAATATTTCTGGAGCCATGATAACATTAGGGTTATTAATAGTTACTGCTGAACCTTCTTCGTGTTCACTGAAACAAAACATAGGGAGAGACTTATGAAAGGAGAGGTAGTGTCAGAAGTCGTGTGTGTGTGTGTGTGTGTGTGTGTGTGTGTTTGTGTGTGAGAGAGAGAGAGAGAGAGAGAGAGAGAGAGAGAGAGAGAGAGAGAGAGAACGTGTGTGCACACGCTGTATGAAGGGAGATTGAATTAATGGCTAGAGCAGCTGTCTAGAGGGCAGGTGATTTCTTCAGAGAGATTAGAAGGTGAAAAGGTTGTCTTTGGGGAGGAGTTCTGGAAAGAGATAGTACTGTTTGTAGGGCCTCCAAAATTCCTGTTGAAACATAATCCCCAATTCAATATCTTTGCAAGCTGGGAATTTGAGTATAAGATTAAGTCATGAACAGGATCAGAGACTTTATAAAAGGCCGCAGGTTCCCTGCCCTTTGGCTTTCGCTATGAGAAGGTGCAGTGTTTAAGGCTTCATTGTGAGGTAGAGTGCGGCCTCACTTGGCTCTGAATTTGCCACATACTGTTGATAGACCTCCCACCCACTCTCCAAAACTGTGAAAGATAAATTTCTGTTGTGTATCAGTCATCCAGTCTTTGTATTTTGCTAAAACAGCACAAGAACATTAGGTTGATTTTAAATGGGTTATTTGGGTAAAATTAAAATGATAGAACCTAGAAAAATGATATAACCAGAAGGTTTTATCATATATATATACACACACATATACGATATATATCATATATAATAATAATCACATACATATATATATTTATGAATGCCCTGGCTAACATCTTTAATCATTACTATTAACGGTGCTTTTTTAGGCGATGGGGATGTCTCATGTAGTCTAGGTGTGCCTTGAGTTCGTAGAGTAGCTAAAGATGACCTTCAGCTTCAGATCTTCCTGTTTCTACCTCCTAAGTTGCTGGGATTACATGGATAAAACAAAACACCTGGTTTATGTGGTTCTGAGAACTGAACCCAGGGTTCAGGCAAGGCAAGCATTCTGCCAACTGAGCTACATTTTCAGGCCTTCCTAATTTTTTTTTTTTTTTTTTTTTTTTTTTTTTTTTTTTTTTTTTGTGGAGTCCTTTGGTTAGCAAAGGAAAGAACAGAGTAAGCCACTCAGGCTTGGTGGTGTCCGGGTTCCATGAAACCTTCAGAACGAAAGGGGGATATAGCACAGGACAGTGGAAAGCATAGCTTTAAGTCACTTGTTATGATGAGTGATAGAGGCCATCTGCAGCGGCCAGGGGCCTGACAGGAAGACCCTCAGTCACTGAAAACACTAGAAGGAAGAGACTGTTTGCTGAGATGTGGTCAAGGGCAAGGAAATAAAAGTTAGTGGCGTGGTATGGCGCCATTGCCAGTGCTGGGGCTGAAGGGGCCATGGGGATGGTCAGGAACCAGAACTGGGAACTGGCAAGGTTGAAGCTGAGGACGGTGTGAAGGGACACAGCTCCACACAGCTCTGGGGAGTGTGAGCCAGGCTCTGCCCCTGTCCACACGCAGGACAAAAAAAAAGAGGAAGGAAGGAAGAAAGTTAGGAAGGAAGGCAGTGTGCCAGGAGCCAAATATGCAAGGATCAGCTCCATTGGGATGAACATCTGCTTCTGTGGAGCCCACAGTCTGATGGGGAATTCAAATGCTAATCCAACAGCTGCAAACACATACATGAAATTACTACAGAGGAAACATTCATGATTCTTAGAGAACCAATAAGTGGAAGGCGATGCTTCTAAACGTCCACCATTTAACCCAGCATCTTAAAACCAGCCTTTGGTCTGGGGATAAAACTCAAGCGGCAGTGTTTGTCTAGCCTGCCAGAAGCCCTAGATTCCAGAACCCCCATAAACCCTGGGTGGCGGCACAGGCTTGCAATTCCAGCACTGGGGAGATGGAGACAGGAGGATCAGGAGTTTTAGGTGACTTTTGGCTTCTTAGTAAATTCAAGGCCAATCAGAGCTACATGAAGCCCTGTCTCAAAACTAGCAACAAAGCTGCTTGAATGAGAGAATTCGAGGCGTTGATACTGAGCGGGTGGACTGCTTTGCCGTCTCAAACAGCGCTGTGTTCAGCCACATAAGACGGTATAGAATGGGATGGGTTTCGGTGCCCTTTTCTGCACTAAGAATATGTATTACTCTCATTTGCAAATAAAAAGCTGGGCAGGAAGAGACTGATCACGAGAACCAGACTAGGAGAATTCTGGGAAGAGGAAGGGCAGAGTCAGGGAGTCCCCGGCAAATGCAGAGAAGCTAGTTGAGAATGCCATACTGAAAGAAGGTACTAAGCCACGTGGTTAAATATAGATACGAATTATGGGTTAATTTAAGTGTTAAGAGTGAGCTAGTAATAAGCCTGAGCTTTTATAAGTAACACCAAGTCTCTGTGTGGTAATTTGGGAGCAGCTGCTGGGGCGGGGAGCAGCGGGTCAGGAGAGAAATGTCAGATTACAATGAGGAGCATCTGCCTTCCTCAAACAATGAATCCAGATGTGCTGCCCAGTGCTGCTGGCCACCCCCCCCAGTCATCCCAGTCCCTTTGCTTCTTTCAACTAAAGTTTGATTTGACAAATAACTCAAAACCACAGGAGGCCTTAGAACTTCCCAAATGGGCTCCCCCAGACAAGAGACCCCATTTTGTGCTATCCTTATGCAGATAGCATGGCAACCAGAACCTGGATCTGCTGCAAAGTCAGTGCCTTCCCTGGGACCTCAGTGAGCAGCTTCAAATGTCAGACGTGCAGCCCTCCTCCAGTGGGCGAGGATATTGGACAGAATTATTTAGTTCTTTTTTTTTTATTTAATGTTTTCCTCCAAAGCACAGATCAACCTAACTGCTTTCCAGATAGATCGCTACAAGGTTTGTTTGTTTGTTGTCTTTTCTTTTATTTATTATTTATTAATTATGTATACAGTATTCTCAGTATTCTGTCTGCATGTATGCCTGCAGGCCAGAAGAGGGCACCAGATGGTTGTGAGCCACCATGGGGTTGCTGGAAATTGAACTCAGGACATTTGGAGGAGCAGGCAGTGCTCTTAACCACTGAGCCATCTCTCCAGCCCTTTGTTGTTTTTTCTATTAGGGCAACATTCAACCACCCTCATAAAGACTCCAGGCAGCTAGCTTTGAATCAGTACAAATCCATTTAGTTAAAGTTATTAGTGTTTTCCAAATAAGCCTCTTTCACTCTGGTGAAAGAGGGGGATTGTGGGTTCTATTTCCAGCATGTAAAGGACCACTTTAGCT
>NW_026068006.1:1809577-1882269 GCF_014885135.2 Alexandromys fortis | reverse complement strand
ACACACACACACACACACACACACACACACACCCTCCTGTGCCATTCAGCAGCATTGAGTTGAGTCAACCACAGCCAGCGTTCTTGCAGTGGCCCCATATGGCTGTCTCACCCAGTGTGTCCTAGCTGTCTTAGCTAGTGTAAGTACACTTCATGATGTTCGCATAATTCCGTTGTCAAGTATTGCATTGGGGGAGGGGAGAGAGAGAAGATGTCTTGAACATCTGAAAAAAATAGTCTTCTCAGAGAGGATTTTAACATACGGAGGATTTGCAAATTCTTAGGAGACTCGTGTACCATGAAGATGGTCCTGGAACCTAATCCTCTGTTTAGATTACTATCTTGAATTTCATGTGCTGTTAAAATCCCCAAACTCATGCCTAGTGTCCCAGTTAGGATTGCAAAAGTGAAACAGCACGCCACTGTGGATAGTCAACAAATATCACACTTAGTCATTGTAGTAATGTATTTAAAATTTATTTATTGCCAGGCATGGTGACATATCCCTTTAAATCTCAGCACTCCAGACACAGAGGCAGCAGGATCTCTGTGAGTTTGAGGCCAACCTGATCTACATAGTGAGTTCTGGGACAGGCCAGGATTACACAGTGAGACCCTGTCTCAGCTACTCCCCAGCCCCCACAAAATACCTCCAGAACTTATTTCTTTATTTTATTTTATATGTGTGGGTATTTTGTCTGCATGTATGTATGTATTATACCAGCTTTGAACCTGGTGGCTGTGGAGGTCAGAAAAGGGTGTCAAATCTGCTAGAAAAGGAATTACAGTTGGGTGTTGGTCACCACAGGGGTGCTGGGAACCAACCCCAGGCCCTCTGCAAGAGTAACAAGTACACTTAACCTCTGAGGCATCTTTCCAGCCCATGTACTTAGATGTTGAGTTTGATCATACTTTATAGTTCTCAAAAGCTTGACACAGTTACTAAAATCAGTCCTCACTGCGCCTGGGAACGGGTAGCCTAGCCTTTCTTGCTGTAACCTTTTTCCTGCCTTTGCTCTCATTTTTTCAGAAGACCGATTATGTTGGGATCCTGCCCTTTGTCTCTTGCGTTGTTTTTCTTTCCTCGTTTTAATTGTCACCCTTGGTGTTTTAATAAATATTATACTTTGCATATTTTTCTTTTGTGTGTTTGTGTACTTGTGTGCAGGTGTGTCCCGGCACACCTGTGGAGGGTGAAGGACAAGTTTTGGGTCTCTTTCCAGGATGGGGTCCTAAGGGTTGAACTTTCAGGCTTGAGAGTAAGCGCCTTTACCCCCTGAGGTGTCTGTCTAGCCCTCTCTGTTCATGAATCTCCAATTTCCCTGCTCGTACAAGTCTAGTGCTCTATGAAGATGCCTGTACTTCATTATCCCAGCAGGGGGCACCATAGCTCCTTCACAGTGAGCCATGCAGTTCAGCTACTCATTGCCATAGGAGAGAAACCCCTTTCATTTTTGCCAATATGATTAAGTATCCATGGAACATTGTAAATCCTTCAGGCTCAGATATTCACATGGGGGTTGTGCTTATCTTTATCTAATATTAATTTGATATTAACTTTAAACACTTTTCGAGTGAGTAAAATTTCATATAAAATTATATTTGTGAGTTTATTTTTGCTAAATTTTTTTTTTTTTTTAGGTTTTCGAGACAGGGTTTCTCTGTAGCGTTGGAGCCTGTCCTGGAACTAGCTCTTGTAGACCAGGCTGGCCTCGAACTCACAGAGATCCACCTACCTCTGCCTCCTGAGTGCTGGGATTAAAGGCGTGCACCACCACCGGCTGGCTAATTTTTGCTAAAATTCTTATGGGAAAAGTTTTGCCTCATACATCATAGATCAAAGTTGACATCAATATATAGAAGGGAAAAGATTTGACAACTGCTCTGTCATGGCTGAGCTATCTAGGGGCATCTTAACATGTTTACGGCAGAAGAAAGGTAGAAATGGCAATCACCAAACAGAGCAGCCCTTTCAGTGAACTTTTCTTAGAGGGGCCGCTTGTCCTTCCTCTCATCCCAACACACGTTCTCATGTCTGCATCACAGGATCAATAACTTGACTCAGCCATGTGTTTATTATATCTTGTTCATGGAAGGAAGGAACTGTGCCTTTAATTCCCATCAGCAACACGCTCAGCTAAACTCCAGGGTTTGCTACTAAAGAAGAAGAGATGAGCAGAAACAAAGGTAAGACTTAGGGTCTCTGTCATCACGTCAGCACGCAGTCGGATTCTGCCTTCAAATGCCGCGGGCCATGCTGAGCCTCCACTGTCCACCCCTGTGTGGATGCACCTGGCACCTCAAGCCAAAGAGGAACAAATAATTGCCCTTGTGATTGGTCTCAGGGACGAGCCTCGACTGGAGCAAGCGGAGGGAAGAGTGTGGAATGAGAGCGTGGGAACCGTGAACACAGAGATCTTTGCAGGAGCTCGGTAGGAAGAGAAGCACAGAGTGGTGGAAAGTAGACGGAAGAAGACCTGAAGTCTAAGGACTGTTTTACTATGTGGAGTAGGGAACCCATCAGTCTGCTTGATTCAGATGGGAACGGTCCCGGAGAAAAGAAACCGAAGCGACAGGTGAACAGCTGCAGAAGTGAAGCCCCTGGGACGAAGGGGATGACACGCTGTGGGCAGAGGGAAGGGTGGCTCTGGAAGGTGACTAGAGAGAAGGGTGAGCATGTGACATATTTTTTAGGCAGAGTTGAATTTCATTTAAACTTAGATAACTGATTCTGCTTCATTCGCATGTTTCAAAATTAGATATAAAACCAGAGCTATAATATACCAAAATCAAGATGATGAAAGAATAAAGATATCGCTGGATTAAGCAATAAGACACATTTCATCTAAATGGAAACAAAACAAAAATTAACTAAGCAAGTAGGCTGTTGTGGTAGTTTATGGAAAAAGCAGAGGGCATTGGGTCCTGGCCAGCACTTTTAGCTTCTCGTAGACGTAGGGCTCTAGAACTGCTACATGAGGCTCTGAATCCAATCTTACAACTAAAAACTCCTTCCTTTTCAGGCATGAAGACTGAAAAAAGAAGGTAACTCAGATGATGTCTCTCCTTGGAGAAACAGCTTTGTGGGAAGCTGTGGCAACCGGGGGAGGGGGGTGCATAAATCTCATAATAAAAAAATTGAGCCACACTGCTTGCTGGTTCTTGAATGGACCCATGGGATCCTCGCTATCACTTTGGGGGTAGGAATTCTAAGCTGCTACTCTAGATTTAGCCTCTAATCAAGGATCTGTGGACAGACAAGGATGACATCACCAGTGCAGGCTCAAGGAAGGAACAGCAGGAAAAACATTAAAAGCTCCCAAATGCATCAGTATAAGAGCGCACACTCAAATTCAGAAGAGTACAGATGATTCTAAGGCTTAGTAAGAAATCTAACAAAATCATTAAAATATGAAGTGACTTCAAGTGAAGTTTTATCTTTGAAGCCTCGGTAAGATTTTACTTTAATTGCGACTGAAAGGTTCAAGGAGATAAATATATAAAGAAAAAACAAGATTATGGAACAAAGACAAGCCAAAAAAAGTACTAGAGAGAAGATTTTATAGGATAAAAATATGTAACAAGGAGCCACCAGCCAGAAATTCTAACTGAAAAACATAAGCACTGAAATATAAATGTATTAGATTTGGATTCTGATATAGTAGGAGAGAAAACTAATGATTTGAGTGATTATACCATGTCATGGAAGCAAGTAGAGAAACTATGAGTATGAACAAGGTGGGTTTGTGTACTTGTTGGTGGATTATCGAGCTTTCTTTGGGCTGCTTCAGTTTTCCTAGAAAACTAAAGCTTACCTACTGGAAAGGAGAAGAAGTATTGCATGGCATGTTTGAGGAGAAAGAATATGGTTTCCTCTAGGGAGTAAGAGAATGGATTTATTCAAGACAGGTGGAAGGATTGCCAGGAAGGGCGTGAGGGATATTTAGTCTAACTAGATGTTCGTTTGTTGTGGAATATTGTTTTAATTACATTTGTTTTTGCTGCATCTGTCTAATCATGTAAAGATGGGCTGCGTTTGTTTCACCTTGCCTATCTAAGGCACCTGATTGGCCTAATAAAAAACTGACTGACCAATAAGAGAAAGGATAGGCGGGGCTAGTGGCCAGAGAGAATAAATAGGAGGAGGCTTTAGGGGAGAGAGAAGAGGAGAGTGAGGGAGAAAGAGAGGGACGCACACCCAGGGCCATCCAGACAGAGCCAGTCAGTAGACACAGAGTAGGACATACAGAAGAAACGGTCAAAAGCTCTGAGGCAAAATGTAGATGAAGAGAAACAGGTTAATTTAAGTTAAAGGAAAAAGGAGCTAGTCAGATACGAGCGTAAGCTAAGGCCGAGCATTCAAAACTAACAAGTCTCCATGTCATGATTAGGGAACTGGTTGGTGGCTCAAAAAAAGAAGCCTGGTAGACCGACTGGGAGAGTCCTTGCTGCAGGACTCCTAACACTGTCACAGTGAAGTGGCTGAGCTCCCTGGGTCTTCTAATACACTACGATCCTGACAGGTATCCTCAGGAATCACCCTGTAATCCAAGTTTCCTTAGCTACCCTTTAAATATAATATTGTGACTATATATAAATATGAATATGTGACTATTGAAAGAATGAGAAGCATCACCAGGTGTGTCGGTACCTGCCTGTAATCCCTGGACTCAGAAGGCAGAGATGCATGGATCTCTGTGAGCTCAAGGCCAGCCTGGTGTACATAGCAAGTTCCAGGACAGCCAGAACAACATCATGGAGAGGCCCTGTCTCAAAAAAACAAACACACAAAATGACCTGTGACTCTCGGAGAAACTCGGGCCCATGCTCTCAAATATGTCTTACCACCCAGACCCAGCACCTCTTTCCTTTTATCAATCTTTAAGCTTGACATCTGTTCAAAATGCAGTTTTGGTTTTTCAAGACAGGGCTTCTCTGTTAGTCCTGGCTATCCTGGGACTCACTCTGTGGATCAGGCTGGTCTCAAACTCAGAGATCCACCTGCCTCTACCTCTGAAGGACTGGGATTAAAGGTGTGTGCCACCACAGGGGCACTTAAAAATGCTTTTTAATAAACCTCAACACTACCTTAAATAAAGGTCTTTGGTGTCTATGGGACAAATCCTGGGTACGGGGCATTCAGTTCATTCTAATTATTTACTTCGGTAGCTGAGTAAAATGGTGAATTTTGTATATAGTAAGATGTTTTCAAAAAAGTAAGTAATGAAGAACAGAAGAGAAAGGAGAAAACGGTACATGTGTCATGGCAATACCCACCAGGAGCTACCGTGAGTATCAAGTTCTCAGAAGATGGAAAGGACCATTGAGGATGCAGATGAGGACAACCATATCTCCTCAATGACCCTTGAAACTTTCAATTTAAGGGGCTAAAGAGATCCCCAACAGTTAAGAGTATGTGGTGGTTTGAAAGAAAATGCCCCCAAAGGGAGTGGCCCTACAAGTGTGGCTTTGTTGGAAGGGGTGTGTCACTGCGAGGCAGGCTTTGAGGTCTCACACGTGCTCAAGCCCCGTCCAGTGATAAGACCACTTCCTGTTGCCTTCAAGATGAAGGACTCTCAGCTTCTTATCTAGCACCATGTCTACCTGAATACCCATGTCCCACCATGGTGATAATGGACTGAACCTCTGAACTGCCAGATAGCCACTCCAGCTAAGTGGTTTTCTACGTAAGTGTGACTATGGTCATGGTGTCTCTTCACAGCAATAGAAATCCTAACCAAGAAGTTGGTATCAGGGACTGAAATATCGCTCTGATAGGCAGGACCAGGTTTCCGTTTGGAGGAATTTGGACTTTGGTACTTTGGGTCAGGAAAGCAGTGGAAAGCTTTAAGCACTGATTAATGGGCCACACTAGTAGGAGCATGGAAGACAGTGGTGCTGAGGGTGATTTGAACTCTGGGGGGCTGACTCAAAAGGTTTCAGAGGAGAGGAATATTAATATGTGGCCTAGGGATCATTCATTCTTGTGTTATTTTGATGAAGAAAATGGCTGCTTCCCCCCCCCCTCTGTCCAGAAAGTTTGCCTGAGGCTAAAGTGTAGAATTTTTGGATTAATTCCACCAACAGGAAATCTCAAAACACCCTAGTATTGACTCTGCTGTGTGGTTACCGGTGCTCATGCTTCTGAAGGTTTATAACGAGGCATGCCTGGGGTGGTCTGCCTGCCCTGGGCTCTGAGGACAAAGCATTGTCCTGTTCAGCCCACCCAGCACCATGGTGAGCTGAGCAGGATAATGAGACCCACATGTATCTGGGGCAGTCTGCCCTGGGCTCTAAGGAGAAAACAACCACTGGCACCTTGCAGCACTGGGCAGCCAGACACTATTATGGTGTGGTATGGGAGAGAAAGAGAGACAGGGTGGTTCGTGTCCTGTGGACCGAGGCAGATCAAGGTGAGAGTGGTGAGGAGCAGGCTGAGGTGGGTGGCTTGATTGCTGTCCAGAGCTATGGTGAGCTGGGCCTGGGCTGCTGCCGGGATCCATGCGTAGGTCCATGGCCCTGTTGCAGCCCTGGTCTGTGGCTCTGGATACCAGTGAAGGCCAAGAGGTTAAGGCTATGCAGAGTTGGCCCTGCCTCTCACTGGCTGCAAAGCAGAACTGGTTCTGCCCCTCACTGACTGAAGCACTCAGGAGAGCAGGTCCTACAGAATAGAGCTGACCCTGTAGACTGGGGTGGGAGTTAGCTGGACCTGAGGGGGTGGGAGTGTGAGAGTTGATTTTACTTCCCAGGAGAACCTGCCCTGCCCTTGCTCACTGCTGCAAAGGGTGAGCTAGCTGGGGGCTGTGCTGGAGAGCTCCCCCTGGTGGTGAGAACAGGGGAGAGCCAAGAGGCTGTCCAAGGCCCAGAATCAGGGTTATGAGTTGGCCAACCCCAACATCAACACAATCTATGATCTGTGGGAGTGCGTGAAGGGACTGGTCCTGCAGACCTAATGCTTTAGGACCTCTGCAACACAGGGCAATAATGGAATAACCAAGAGGAGCCCCAGCGAGGGCCCAGTATTGGTGTAGCACAAACCAGACTGGACTTGAACCAGGTCAATGACGCTTTGCAATGATCACTTGCAAGTAAAGGTATATGGGTAAAAGGGTAAACTGTGTGACTCTGTGTCACACTACAGCTTCCATGATGAGATTTATGATGAAATTTTTCTTTTTTTCTCTTAAATTTTATTTTATTTTGGGGATGGGGAGGTTACAAGGGTAGAGGGTAGATATGAAGGGACAGGAAGATGAATGGGGTGGAGCTTCATGATGTGAAAGGCACACACACACACACACACACACACACAAGAAAGTTTAGGAAAGATTTATAATAAGAAGGAGTGAGCTGAGAAAAGGAGCACCAGAAAGTGGATAGGAACTAATTGCTGTGTTTAAGGAGATAAACAGTTTAAGAAATGGAATAAAGGGAGGGGTGACCTCCGGACAAGATCCCACCCAGCTAAATTTCCAATGTGTGAAAAAGAAAAGTTTAGAGCGGAGTGTGGCACATGCCTTTAATCCCAGCACTCAGAAGGTAGAGGCTGGCGGATCTCTGAGTTTGAGGCCAGCCTGGTCTACAAAGTGAGTTTCAGGACAGCCAAGCTTAGGAAGTCAAGGGAAGAAAACTAGCAAAGATGTAATTGAACGAGAGGACCATGTTCCAGCCCCAGGAAGCAGCAGAACTTGGCAGCTTTGGCAATATGGTTCTGGCTTGAAGGATAAAAGAAAGGGGTTATGGAACCTTCTTTCACATCCAAAGAAAGCCACTGAGGCCAGGCATGTGTCAGGGGTGTCCATAAACTGAAGCCTAGAGAGGTTATTGTGTGAGGCTGTGAAGGTCAAAGCCTGGATTTCCTAGGATAACTCAAGATGTTGGAGATGCCAGAGCTGTGGGATACCTGCCAAAGAAAGCTGCTGGCAGGGAGTGGAGCCAGCCCAAGAGAAAGAAGTGTGCTTTTCAACACAGCTGAAAAGTTGGAAATCTGAAGACCTTCTTGACATAAGACTTAGAGATGCAGCCGGGAGGTGGTGGCGCACGCCTTTAATCCCAGCACTTGGGAGGCAGAGGCAGGCGGATCTCTGTGAGTTCGAGACCAGCCTGGTCTACAAGAGCTAGTTCCAGGACAGGCTCCAAAACCACAGAGAAACCCTGTCTTGAAAAACCAAAAAAAAAAAAAAAAAAAAAAAGACTTAGAGACGCAGACTTTAGAGTTTGCCCACCTGGTTTTAGGTCTTGCTTTGGTCCAGTATTTCCTCACAATGCTCCCTTCCCTACATTTTGGAATAGCAATGTATATCCTGTGCCATTATATGTTGAAAGTATGTGGTCTTGTTTTTTATTTTGATTTTACAGGGAACTACAGTTAAGAGATCGTACGATTCTCAGAAGGGACTTAGTGTAATGGTCTGTCCTGTCCCTTTAAGAAACAAGCCTCACCCACTTCCTTCCCTATCCTGGAGGCAAGCAGATCTTCCTTCTTTCCATCTCTCTCCCAAAGAGGGAGCTTCTGCCTCTCTCCCTACTCCCACTTCTCTCCTTCTCCCTCTGTTTCTCTTTCGCTTTTTCTCTCTCTTTCTGTTCTTTTCCCTTCTCCCCTTCCCCCTTTCTCTTTCCCCTCAACAACCCACTAAATAAATACCCACTTTCTCTGCATGGCATGCCTATCTGTCTCTGTCTCTCACCTGCTGCATGGCTCCCTGCCCCTGTGATCGGCTGCCTTTGTGGCCCTCTGTGTTCTTGTGGCCCGCTGCCACTGTTGCCACTCAGGAACAGCACTTTTTATCTATACCATAACACTTAGGACTTTGGATTTTTTAAACATTGTTGAGACTGTGATAGCCTATGTGGATTTTTTTTTTTTTTGTTGATCCCGAATTTCCTGAGAAACCGCCACACTGATTTCCCTATGTGGACTTTTGAAGTTGGACTGAATGCATTTTGCATTACGATACAGCTACAGACCTTTGGGGACCGGGGAGTGGAATGTGGGGGTTTGAAAGAAAATGGCCCCCAAAGGGAGTGGCACTATTGAGAGGTGACTTTGTCGGAGGAAGTGTGTCACTATGGAGGCAGGCTTTGAGGTCTCAGATATAGAGCTTTTACCTCCTTCTCCAGATAAGGCTTTCCTCATTACAAGATGATTATCTTAGACACTTTAGTACAGTGTCAGAAAGCTAACACACATGCATCTGCACATGCCACTGACCGAACTACAGGGAAATGCTCTATTCTTTTATCTGGGTTCAATACCAAGATCTGCTATTTACTACCACTGTAAGAGGGCTTGAAGGAGTTACTTAAACTATTGATCCTTTCTTCTGTAAAACAGATAGAACAGCAATACTCTTTTCAGTATACTCTTCTGATAATTAAATACCAAGTATTTGAAGTGTTTATATTAATGCCTCATGAGTGCTCATTGAATAGCAGTCGATACTATTGTTGAATACTAATTAAAATTCCAACCAGCATTCTAGACTATCCTAGTCAGGATTATGAAAGTGAAATAGTTTAGATCAGAAACCAGACAACACACACAGACACACACACGTCATGTACCTAGTTCATCAAACACCACTTTACAAACACTCTACGTATAGTCAGCAAATATCACACTTATTAATTGTAATAATATATTTAGAACTTATTTTTTTATTTTATTTTATGTGTATGAGTGTTTTGTTTGCCCATGGAGACCAGAAGAGGTTGTCAGATCCTTGGAACTGGAGTTACAGGTGGTTGTGAGCCATCAAGTATGTGCTAAGAACAGAATCCATATCCTCTGCAAGAACAGAAGATTCTTAACCTCTGAATCATCTTTCTAGTGCCTGTAATAACAGTCTGGATTTGACAGTTCTTTTTTATTTTGTTTTTGTTTTTCGAGACAATGTTTCTATGTGTGTAATCTTGGCTATTCTGGAACTCCCTCTGTAAACCAGGCTGGCCCTGAACTCATAGAGATCCCCCTGCCTCCTGAGTGCTGGGATTTTAAAGGTGTGTGCCATCACCACCTGACTTGACAGTTTATAAAACAGTGGCGTAGTGGTACTTAAGTTGGTCCTCACTTCATCTGGCAGTGCTTGGCATCTTACCTCACTTAACTGATGAAAAGGTTTAGAGATAGGTGATCTCACCACATGGTTTGCTTATTTATGTCCCCTTCTCTGTCCTGTACTCCAGTGCTGAGGACTGAACCCATGGTGTGGTAAGTAGCTTTTCTACCAGAGTGTCTGAACCATTAGTCCAGCGAATCCCATGGATTGTATACTGGAGCACTCAAATCAAAGTGTTGATTTTCATTACTGATGGCCTAAACAAAAATATTCTTAATAGACCTTTTCCCATTATGTATGGTTTGCTAAAAAGAAAATTGCAGTTGTGTGTGTGTGTGTGTGTGTGTGTTTTAAGACAGGGTCTCTGTTGAAGGAGCTGTGGGCCGCTTCCTGCCACCCAGCTCCTAGCCGCACAACACACAAATTGTATTAATTAAAACACTGCTTGGCCCATTATATCCAGCCTCTTCTAGGCTAATTCTCACATATTAATTTAGCCCATTTCCAATCTGTGTAGCACCATGAGGTGCGCTTAACGGGAAAGATTCAGCATGTCTGACCTGGTGGCTGGCTGCATTGTGTCTGCCTCAGACAGGAGAAGAAATGACGTCTGCCTCACTTCCCTCTTCCTCCCAGCATTCTGTTCTGTCTACTCCACCCACCTAAGGGCTGGCGTATCAAATGGGCCAAGGCAGTTTCTTTATCAACCAATGACCTTCCTCCATCAGGTCTCATACAGTTCAGGCTGGCTGAAAACTCTTTATGTAGCCAAGGTTGGTCTTGAACTTCTGACCTTCCTGCCTTCACCACAGGTGTGCAGCCCATCTAATTTATGTCGTGTCTGAACTCAAACCCAGGGCTTCACACAAGGTAGAGGACAGCATTTCATCAACTGAGATATGTCCCTAGCACCTTAGCCTGTAGTTCTGATGTAGGAAAAAAGAATTAAGACAGAATTGTTTGGTTTTTGCAGTGCTGGGGCTCAAATTTGGGTCCAGGCATATTTTAGGGTTTTACAACTGAGTTCCATAGCCTCAGTATTACTTTATAAGAACAAAAGGTTATTAATAGGATACCCAGACCAAGGAACAGAAGGCTATCCTGCTCTTTGTCTTCAGCCATCATTCAAAGCATTCACACCTAAGTCCAGCACCACTTGTGACTTTGGCTCTGTGTTGCTGAGATTACAATGAGTTCTGGGAAAAACCTGTGTCTTTTTCTTATTCAAAAGAATGGTACAACAATGCTTTCCTACAGTTCTTGCCAGAAGTCTGGTAAGAATTACGTCATCTAAGAGAGATGCCAGTACTTAGAAAGCTGTGCACCAGGCACACACGAAGAATAGCTACCATTACAGCTTCTATAGGACTACATGGAAACCTAACTTTAAGTGGGGATAAAACCCAGGGTCTTTCATGTAAAATAAGGACTATAACACTGAGCTATATCCCTAGATATTTGTGTGTGTGTGTGTGTACATGTGTTTCAGCTAGGGTTTCTATTGCTGAAAACAGATACCAGGACCATGGCAACTCCTATAAAGGAAAAAGTTTAATGGGGGTGACTTACAGTTCAGAGGTTTAGTCCAACATCATCATGGTGGGAAAGGGTGGCATCCAGGCAGACATGGTACTTGAGAAGGAGCCAAGAGTCCTACATCTTGATCTGCAAGTAACAGGAAGTGAACTGAGACACTGGATGTAGCTTGAGCATAGGAGACCTCAAAGCCCACCCTCACAATGACACACTTCTCCAACAAGGCCATACCTATTCCAACAAAGCCATACCTCTTAATAGTGCCACTCTCTATAGGCTTATATCAGCCAACTACATTCAAACTTACTACAGCATGTGAAATAAGGTCTCATTACATAGCTCAGGTTAGCCCCAAAACCTGCCATTTAGCCCGGGATGACTTTAATCATAGTTTGGTACACTGAGGACAGATCTTGCAGCTTTATAGACAACCATCTTCCAGATTCAGTGGAACTTGAAAGATATTTCACAGTTCCTTTTTCACTTGAAGTAAACTCAAGTCTTACCTGCCTGTGCACCCTGGATGCTGGGATTATATCCATGCATCACTGTGCCTGGGTAGCCTAAATTTTACTTACAGCACAGTAAAAATGATTGCGTTAATTTTCTCTTTCTTCTGCTTTCTCTTTCTCTCTCTATTCTGCCTCATCTTCTTTATTTCCTCTATGTGGGTGTTCATGCTACTATGTAAACATCTCTGTTTGGGCAAACATACTTACTTCCTGATAAACTCAGTCAACTGTCACTTGAACGCAGATCATGCCTGCTTAACTTTTCCTCCAAGGATATTCATCTGGGGGAAAGAGCTTATGTTTTTTGAGCACTCCAGATTTATATCTGTCATCTACTGGTCCTTGGATTCCAGGGAAATTTTTGGCCTTTTTCTGAGCTTTTTTCTAAAAAGTGATGTAATTGCAGAGGCAGAGCAAGGCACTGTGGCAAACCCACACTGGTGTCAGGGCATTCGCTTACCTAGTAACAGGAGGAGCGTCCTGTGTCGGAGCATAGTGCCCACTTCCTGGACTCGGAGCACACAGGCTGTAACTCATCTTATTAAGAAGGGACAGGGGATATAGTGCCAAAGACAGGCTCTGAGATGATTGTGGCAAAGGACTGGGAAATGACAGCATGCTCAGGTCAGGGAAGGGACACTCTTTGATTGAAGCTTACTGGAAAGCACACACTGGATGGGACGAGCCAGCCACAGACTCCTTCCCAGAAGTAAACCATGTGATTTGAGGACATTTTACAGATGAGACCGAGATGCTCAGATGTCACTGTGACCAAGCCAACCTAAAGTGTGATTAATGTCTAGCCAGCATTGTCTTTAGAAATTGTCATATTCTATGGACGTCGACTGAGGTGAGGGAAGAGTGTTTGTGGACATCTGCATTGTTCCTGGCAGCATATACACACATTAGCACGCCAAACTCTTGCAGTAGGTGTTAACACTTAGAAGTGACTGCCCAGGAGATGGAGATGCCAATGGAGTTTACTCACACAACACATGGAGCTCAGAAGCAACCTCTCAAGCTAACAGGAAGCTGGTGTGTGTTACACACATAGAGGGTGTGAACCTAAGGTCATAGATTTAGGTATACAAGAAATACAGCATCTTTCTTCTTTCCTTTGGTAGAGGTGCATTACTAAGAGCAGAATCCAGAGTCTTATGCATGTTAGGCGAGTATTCTTGGCTGAGCCCTAGATCCAGCATAACACCTTAGTTCTTCTGTATTAACTATTTATTAGGGGTCACTGCTCCACCAGTACAACAGAAATGTGCCCAGACCCAGCTTGAATTTTGCCCCCTTCTTCACATGGGTTATGGCTGTATAGTTATGTGGTTTAGAGAGTTCCAGGTGGTTCCAAAGCATTGGTAGTGTCAGCCATAGGGTTGGAGAAAGCCTGATCTCCACTGAGGGGACTGGGAATCTCCTCCTTTGTACAAACAGGTTGTCATGGAGATGGGTTTGCTCCCACCTGTACAAGTCTCCCAATCTAGCCGGTCTATCTCAACTGTTTTTATGTCTCCCTTGAGTGCATGAGGTTCTTTCTAGCTCAAGTTATGGCTTGAATGTGAGACACTGAGGCCAACAGCTATGGCTGTTCAGATGGATTTCTTCTGTGTTTCTCTTGTCTAGTAGAAGTCTATTGAGTTGCCAAGACAAAGCTCTCCCCTGCTATTAGATCTTCTAATACCATCTAGGGTTTGGCTCTTGCTCACTTCCTGGTGCTCAGCCTGGAAGCAGGACACAGCCTACATTCTTCAGGGCCACAGTGGTGTCAGACTATTGCCATTTTCTTTGTCTTTATTTTTATTTGTTATGTTTTAGTTTTTTTTGAGACAAGATTCTCAATGTAGTCGTGGCACTGGCTCTGTAAAACAGACTGACCTTCAATTCACAGAGATCCTCTTACCTATGCCTCCTTAGTTGCTGAGGCTAAAGGTGTGCACCACACCCAGCTTCTTTTCAAAAATAAGATGTACTTGGTTTTATTTTATGTGTGTGGATGTTTTAGCCTTGTGCATGTCTGTGCACAACATGCATGCAATAAGGGAAGAGGCCAGAAGCTGCTATGTGGGTTCTGGGAATAGAATATGGGTCTTCTGGAAGAGTAGGAAATGTTTTTAACTGCGGAGCCATCTCTCTAGTCTTTTTTTTTTTAATTTTGTCTTTTATTGTTTTAAGACAGGGACTTGCTATGTAGCTCTGGCTGTCCTCACTATGTAGACCACGCAGGTTTTGAAATAATAGAAATCCTCCTGCCTCTGCCTTCTAAGTACTGGGATTAAAGGTGTGTGCTACCACACTTGATCCCTATTCTCTCCTGTTAGAAGGCATGAGGAAGGCTTTTCTATATGATAAGGAAGGTAGATGGTATATGTGTGTGTGTGTGTGTGTGTGCAATGCACACATGCGTTTACTGCTTTACAATCCATCATCACTCTGAAGTACCACCTTTTGAAGGAAAGGCTGCAAAGGGTTCCCATTTTCCCTGTTCACTGTTATCATGTGCCTTCCTTGGGCCAGTGACCACCCAATGGCTCAGTTTTCCCAATAGGAAAAATGTTGGCAAGAAATGATAGTTTTTTTGAGAATTTTTTTAAATACAGATGACTTTGTATCTTTGATTTGTCTAAATACAGTATAAAATATGACTTCACACTAAACTGAAGTCACCCTTGACTTCCTTTGGTGACATATTTTCTCTGTGAACATGATATACAGGAAGCCAAATACTAATGAGAAACATACCCCTGAAGCCTGTGAAGACAAGTGGATGCTGCTTACTATATTGTGGTCTGTGTGCTTTGTACCTCTGCTCAGCAAAGTCCTGACAGAGATCAGGAGTTACACTGATGTGCATCTCTACCCTTGGGCGAGGATAAAGTCTGTATTTCCAACTCCTAGTTTTCTTATATTTTAATTTTCCATACCTCTTTCCTTGATTTCTACATCAACCATTAAGCTTTCTTCAGGCTGAGCACACTGAGGTTGTTTCAGCCTTGACTTTCCGAAGGCTGTTGTCCTAGCCTGCATTCAGCGACTAGAACTGGGTGATATCTAAGATGGAAGTGTATTTGACTCAAGGTTTCAGAAGCTATGGAGTCAAAGGACAATGGGTCAAATTTACTGACTCATTGTTTTCTGTCTCTTAACTTGGTGAAGCCAAGGAAACAAGTTGGGCTCATATGCCTTCCTCCCAATCCTATGAGTGTGTCTCAGTTAGGGTTTCTATTGCTGTGAAGAGACACCATGACCACAGCAGCTCTTATAAAGGAGAACATTTAATTGGGTGACTTATAGTTCATTATCATCATGGTGGGGCATGGTGGTGTACAGGTGACATGGTGCTGGAGAAGGAACTGAGAGTTCTATACCTTGTAGGCAACAGGAAGTGAAATGAAGCACTGAGCATGGCTTGAGCACATATGAGACCTCTGTTGGTACAGGCTGCTTGTTTGTTCCTGGCCATCCAGACCCAAAATAACCTCCTAGAAACTGTATTAATTAAAACACTGCTTGGCCAATCACTTAAGCGTATTGCTAGCTAGCTCTTAAATCATAAATTAACCCATTTCTATTATTTTATATTTTTATATTTTACCACAAGGCTTGTGGTTTACTGGCAAGGTTTCCAGGCATCTGTTTCCTTTGGCAGCGACATGGCATCTCATTGACTCCGCCTTCTTACTTCTAGCATTCAGTTTAGTTTTCCTGCCTAACTGTATTCTGCTAAGCCACAGGCCAAAACAGCTTTATTCATTAACCAATAAAAGCAACACATATATAGAAGGACTTCCTACACCAGACTTCAAAACCTGACTCCACACTGACACAGTTCCTCAAACAATACCACACCTACTGCAACAAGGCCACACCTCCTAATAGTGCCACTCCCTTTGGGGATCATTTTTTTCAAACCACCACAGAGTGATGCTCTTCTTCAATAAGAATGTCGATGGCTCGTAAGGGCATCCTCTGATGGCTTCATTTCCTGTTAAAGGACCCACCTTTTCATAAGGTTACACCACAGTAGAAGTTAGCTCAATTCAGGAAATAACCAGGCTAGCTAAAACATAAACAGTCATTGACCATTCAGGTTATACAAGAACAGGATACAACAGCTGCTGAAATTTCAAAGGCACCAAGAGCCCTACCTTCAAAATGATTGACAGACAAACATGTATGGGTTGTACAATGACCTTTAACAATAGAAAAACTGCAGGCTTTAGAACAGCTGGTACAGGAGCAACTAGATGCTCCATATATTGAAGAATCAACCAGTCCTTAGTATTCTCCTGTATTTGTTTTTAAAAAGAAATGTGGAAAATGAAGAATGGTAACAGCTATGAATAAGGTGATTCAGCCAATGGGCTCTCTACAGTCTGGAATTCCTTTGCCTTCTCTATTGCCTAAAGGATGTCCTCTTATTGTTATTGATTTAAAAGATAATTTCTTCACTATACCTTTACAAGAAAAAGACAGAAATATTTGCCTTCACAATGCCTACTTATACAAATTCGCAGCCTGCTAAGAGATATCAATGGAAGATTCTCCCACAGGGAATGTTAAATAGCCCCACCCTGTGCCAATATTTTGTAAGTCAGCCATTGGAAATGATACATAAATAATTTCCTGAATCTACAGTTTATCATTCATGTCATACATTCTGCTATCTGATTCAAATGTAGATGATTTAGAAAAAAATGTTTGAAGAAGTAAAGAAAATTTCACCTCAGTGGGGATTACAAATTGTTCCTGAAAAATATAGGAGATGCTATTAATTATTTAGATTATAAAATAGGTTTACACAAATTAGACCCCAAAAGATGCCAATTAAGGGAGATCAATTGCAGACTCTTAATGACTTTTGAAGATTTCTAGGAATCATTTTCCATTTATGGTGCACTATTGGGGTCAGTCCTGAGTGCCTGATTAATTTAAACAAAACCTTAGATGGTGACAAGGACTTAAATAGTCCCAGGAAATCATCACCTGAAGCTGAGAGAGAATTGACTTTGATTGAAATTACAGAAGTCACATGTCTATTGTGTGGATTCGAATCTTAACCACATCCTGGTTATATTACCCTCCAAATATTCCCCTACATGAATTTTAATGCAGAGGCAAGATATTATCTTAGAATGGATTGCTTTACCATGTAAACTGTGTAAAAAAAAATAAAACTTAACATGGAAAAGTCCCCGGTTAACTCTAAAAGGAAAACTGAGACTTCATCAATTAGTAGGAATAGACCCAGCAGAAATTATTGTACCTTTTAATAACAATGAAATTGACAAATTAGGGGAAGAAAGTGAGCCCTGATAAAGATCTTGCAGTATTTTTTTAAGAGAGATTAACAACAACTATCCCAAAAGCAAGAGAATTAAACCTATAAAGAGAACTAACTAGATCCTTCCTCTCATTGTATGGGACACACCAATAACTGGAGCCCTACATTCTATACTGATGCAAATAAATCAGGAAAGGCCAGTTACAAATCAGAAAATTAAAGCAAAGTAGAACAAAGCCCCCTTATGATTCTGTCCAAAAGTCATAATTATATGCTATTCTCATGGTATTAAGGGATTTTAAAGAACCTCTCAGCATAGTTACCAATTCACAAAATACAAAAAAAGAGTCATTTTGCATATTGTAACCACCGAATTTATACCAGATGACAGAATTGACTTTATTATTTATTCAGTTACTGGATACAATCAAGAATAGAAATCATTTCATATATATGTAATACACATTTGATCCCATACTGATCTGCCAGGTCTTCTAGCACAAGGTAATATAGAAATCAATCAATTATCAATTAGAAATGTGCTGAAGGACTCAGAATTTCATAAAAAGTATGTCAACAGCAAAGTTTTTTTTTTTTTTTTAAAAAAGACTTTTCTATCATGTGGCAACAAGCCAAGGAAATTATAAGGAAATGTCCTACTTGTTCTTTATACGGCCAAACACCACTACCTGTAGGATGTAACCTAAAGGGCACTCAAAGGAATGAAATCTGGCAGATGGATGTGTTCCATTTTTTTTAGAAATATTTACACTGCACCATTGACACCTATTCATATTTTTAATGGTCAACTGCTTTGAGTTTGATTCAATAATCACACATTTGCTAGAAGTTATGGTCATCATGGGTATACCTGTAGAAATAAAAACAATGCTCAGGCATTTCTTTAAGAAAATGAAACAGTTTTTTGCTTATTATAATGTAAGGCATATTATACCTCACAATTCTACAGGTCAGGCAGTTATAGAAAGATCAAATTGAATTCTTAAGGATATGCTAAGTAAACAGAAAGGGATGATAAAAATCCCCAGAAATAGATTGCACAATTAACTTTGAATTTTCTAAATCCTAATGAGAAGGGAACAACAGTTGAAGAGAGACATTGGATAGTAGAAAAACTATGGAATTAAATCAACTGATATACATTAAAGATGTACTGACCTCAGAATAGAAACCAGGGCATGTGTTACATTGGGGAAGGGGTTTGCTTTTGCTTCCACAAGAGAAAAAAAAAGCTGATAAAGGTTCTGTTTAAACAAGAGACACCTCTTAATTAGAAGAGATAACAGTTCATCAAACAGCATGGCTGTTTAATCTAAACTAATTTATAAAACTAACAAATGGTTTTCATTTGATCAGATTTAACTTGCCAAAAGAGAATCTCCCCAAAGGTAAGTTAGGGTTGGAAAAGGTTTTTTTTTTTTTTTTTTTTGAGAAAAGGGGTATTCGCTAAGGAATCTGAAGACCACTGGACAAATGAGACATCTGTAGCAAAAGGATAAATCATCCAGAAAAAAAAGTCTCAAGTAAAAGAATAAATTGGCCTATTGTTATATCACATTTCCAATGGGATAAAATTTCATAAATCTTCCCAAATGTTTATTTCTGCTGTTCTCAACAGACAGGTAACACAACTGTTCTTTTTGTAGTCCAAGTCTAATTAAAGATTAAATCTGACTTTGGAGTTGAAGTATAGCTCTCTCCTTCTCTAAACCCAAGCATGTTTATTAAAGTGAATTCCCAAATCTCTATCTCATGTTAGAAGAACCACCTGACATGGGACAGAAGAAAAACAAAAATTAAGGACTATCTTATTGTTACTAATCTCTAATCCTTGGGTTTTATATTGACTCTTTAACAACTTTTCGTAAGGTATACATTTTTTAACCTTTTTGTCATGATATTAGTGGTCATATAGAGTACTAACTAATTATAGAAAAATGGTTCTTCTACTTTCCTATACATGATTTTGGCTTTGAGTCTCTATCAGTTTTCTGCAGTGAACCATGAGCATGCCTAATAGCGACCTTCGAAGTTTCCAAAAGGAGAATGGAGCCCCACAATGATTCCTCCAGGGCTATGCTAACACCACTAAGCTGAAAAACACCACCTAAAGATTGACTTGGACTACAAACTACAAACTGCTCAGAACAATTTCGAGGTGGCTAGCTCAGATGATCCAGCCTCACAGACTTCTCATACAGCCTTGCACTTTCCCATCACGCAGAGACTGGACAACAAATGATACAGCTACCTCTCCCAGGACTTGACCAATTAATGCATTTTTTTTCTTTTTAGCATCCCCTAAATATGCTGTTGCCCCACCCCAGACAGCAGGAAGTATATTTAAGATTATGACACCCACATTCCCAAAAGGTTGGGTGAGTGGTTTTCAGTTGTTCAATGGACAATGGATATTTGCCATTGTTTAGAGGAGTTGGTTACCAGTTGTTATTGGTTACAGTCAGGAGAAAAATTGAACAAAGGAGATTGAATTCAGAGTTCTTGTTCTGAAAAGGAAAAAAAAGGGGGATATAGATATGATAGGATAAAAGGGTAGATTATCTAATCTACTCTGAAAAGAAAAAAAGTAAAGATAGAGATATGATTAGATAAGAGTAGATTATTGAATCTATTTTTAAAAAGCAACTACTAGTTTTAAATGTTTTATAGTGGATTGGATTTTTATATATTGTATACAAATTTTGTATATTGACACAAATTTGAGATTAATTTTTTTAGAATGTACTGTACATACATTTCTGCTCTTGTTCAAGGTATTTTACCTACACAACTCATTTAACAATGTGATGCAAATTTTTAGTCCTTGAAAATTATTGTTAGCAACTAAGATAATAAGAAAAAACAGGTTAGTAGTTATTCACCTAATTACATATTGTAATCAAACTTGCAGTCACATTAGGCATGTTTTCAAGGTCAAACAAAGATATATTTTAGATAAACAAGTCATCTTCAAATACTTCAGAGATTCACAGAATGCGTTATTTAATATATTTTAATAATATAGGTTCTTTTTTAAATGACAATTAGATATGTCTGCTCCTGAGAGTACCAATATACTTCAGAAAAGATAATGGATATCAAAGAAATGCCACATGAAGTTTACTTTCTTTGTGGCAAAAGTAAGTCATTGGGGAAGAAAATGCCTATACCTCCATTGCTGACAATATGCTGTCCTAATTAAGCAAGCAGGAATACAGTAGGCTTGTGGGCTGAAGATGAATGCCCCAACATTGCAGAGGAACTTTGCGTGATTACCCAGGCAGCCAGCTGTTTCTGTCATTTCTCTCAACTTTTGGAAGTTGCTTGCTCTCACTTCCTTCTTACTCAATTAATTTTATTTCTTTCTTGGGCCTCTGAAGGAGTTGAAGACTAGATGGTTATAGTTTTCCTTGTTCAGCAGAGGTAAAAAGCAAGTTATGATTGAAAGCAAACGAGGTACAAGATTTTGGACTCACCAAGATAGGATAGATATGGAGTATTTTCTCTGAATTTGTCAAATGAAAATGGACTATACATTGTTGATTTATATTGTATATAGTCATTGTACTTATTATATATTTCTTCTATTAGTTATAACCTTTTTATTTTAGACAAAAAGGGGAAATGTAGTGATATTTCATTTGTATTTTAATAAATAAAGCTTGCCTGAAGACCAGAATGCAAACCAGCCACACTAGTCAGACAAACAGGCCAGGCACACATCTTTTTTTTTTTTTTTTTTTTGATTTTCGAGACAGGGTTTCTCCGTAGCTTTTTGGTTCCTGTCCTGGAACTAGCTCTTGTAGACCAGGCTGGCCTTGAACTCACAGAGATCCGCCTGCCTCTGCCTCCCAAGTGCTGGGATTAAAGGTGTGCGCCACCACCGCCCACCCAGGCACACATCTTTAATCCTAGCAATCACACTAGGTAGCCATAGAGGATGGGTGGTGGTGGTGGTTCATGCCTTTAATCCCAGCACTAGAGAGGAATATAAGGCAGGATGAGACAGGAACTTGTTCTCTTTTTCAGTCTGAAGATATTATAGAGGTAAGAACTCTCTAGTGACTTGGCTGCTTTGCTTTTCTGTTCTTCAGGTTGAACCACAAGCATCTGTCTCTGTGTTTTAATCATTCATGCAACACTTCTGTGTATCTACCTTGCATACCCAATAGCTCTTCTGGTTTGTGCCATGTGATGCAAGAAAGTCCTCACTGCTTGTAATTCATTCACTTTTGACTTCTAGTCCTTCAGACCCCTCCCCTCCCATTCTCTTAGTGAATGTGGTATTTGAATAAGAAATGTCCCCTAGCATGTATTTGAATGTTTGGACCTCTCCTGTTTGGGAAAGATATGGAGATTTTAGGAGGTAGAGCCCGGAGAAAGCATGTCATTGGAAGTGAGCTTTGAGAGTTTATTGACTTCTAATGGGTACAACTGAGATATGATGGCTGAGCTCCCTGCTCTGACCGCTCTCTGTTATACCCCCTTGCTCGTCTGAGCTTTCCATCTGGAACAAAAAACCCAGATAAACTTTCTTCCTTAGATGTTTTTGTCATTTTTTTTATCACAGTAGAAAAGTAATTCATATGGTGTGATAATACCCTAAAACATGACCATGACTAACCAGAAACTTCCTATGTAGACCACGTTGCCTCAGAGTCACAGAGATCAGTCTGCTTTTGCCTTTTAAGTCTGGTGTTAAAGGTGTGTGCCACCTTGACCAGCTCAGAAGCCAGAGTTTTTTGAGAAGTTATTTTTTCTGCAGCACTGAGTGGTTGGTGTGTCAGGTTTTACTCTTTAGAATGTGTGTATACACAGGCCTCTTCATGACCTGTCCTAGGTACTTATGAGCACCGCCATGTCATTCTGATTAGTGAACACTTTCCAGTTCTGAGGGAATTTGTAACATGAGCAGACAGTACAAGCAGGCAGGTCAAGCAGGCCCTGCCACTTAAATTTGATTTGGCTCACACTTTCATTGGCCCTCTCAGTGTCTTTATTTAGTTTTTTTTTTTTTAATTTCGATATAGTCGGCAGTTTAAAATGGAAATATTTTATATAAAAATCTCTATCTTTAGCTTTTTTGGAGAAAAGTTGCTGACTTGGAAAGACTGAGTCTGTTCCCACACTGTAGTGATATTTTTTTTGTAATCTAATAAATAAAGCTTGCCTGAAGATCAGAGAAGCAGTGTAACCAGCCACTAGAGAGACCTTTTACCTCTACCAAACCCTCAGACTGAATGGGCAATCCTGTCTTTATGAATTCTCAGACTGCCTCCACCTCTTCAAATCCTCAGACTGCATCTGATCTCCTGTCTCCTTCCACCTTATGTTCCTTTTTCCGCCCAGTCATATTACTCCTCTCTAGTGCTGGGATTAAAGACATGTGACTCCTAAGTACTGGTATTAGAGGTGTGAGCCACCACTTTCTGGCTCTGAGCCTCTTTGAGACTGGGTCAATTTAGTATAGCCCAGGCTGGCCTTGAACTCACAGAAATCTGTCTGCTTCTGCCCCCCAGTGCTGGGATTAAAGGTGTGTGCCACCATGGCCTGGCCTCTATGGCTAACTAGTAATTTAGCACTGCACTCTGATCTTCAGGCAAGTTTTATTTGTTAGATTACAAATAAATTATCACCACACTACATGGCTGCATAGATAGGGCCTAAAAGAAAATGTTATCACAAAGAAGTTACTAAACAACCTAGCTCTAAATCTCCCTTTTATATAAAGAAAACTGGATTCATGAGGCTGTGGACGAAGTTCAGATGGTAGAATGCTTGTCTAACATGGATGAAGCCTTTGATTCTCTCCCCAGTGCTATATAGATCTGGCCTAGTGGCACAAGTCTGTAATTCCAGCACTTGGGAGGTGGAAGCATGAAGATCAGGAGTTCAAAGTCAGCCTCAGATACAAAGCAGATTCCAGGTTAGCTCAGTATACATAAAACCCTATCTCAAAGCACAAACTAATAAGCAAAAGTCCCCAAACAAACAAACAAAAATTCAAGAATTCAAAAAATTCAAGAAGAAAAAATTCAAGAAAAATTCAAGAAAAGTGTTGTAAAAGGTTTGGGCCCCTTGTTCTGTCCTGCCTGGCTAGCAGACACCCGAAATAATTACACAGAAACTGTTCCACAGACCTGATTAACAGCGTCCCTATAAAGCAGGAAGCAGTTTGGAGAGAAATAACTGCACCCATATTACCAAATATTGTTTATAAATATTTACATTTGCTCCACCTATACTTCCCGCCTAGCTACTGGCCAATCAGCATTTTATTAAACCAATATGAGTAACAAATCTTTACAATGTACAAAAGCATTAGCCTATAGCAGTTCCTCATTTTTTTTTTCAAAACAAGAACTCTGAATTTAATCTCCTTTGTTTAGCTTTTTTCCTGACCATTATCCATAACAACTCACAACCAAAGACAAACATCTATAACCCATTTTCTGGGAAATTGGGTGTAGTTTTCTAGTCTACTTCTTGCTGATTGGGGGTGCTGGTAATTTTATGGGGACCCAAAGGGAATTTAGGATTATCATCAAGTCCTGACTGGAGCAGAGTATTCTGTGAGGCTGGATCATCTCAGCCAGCAGTCCTGAAGCTGTTCTGGGTGCAGAACTCAGAGGAAACTGCAACAGAGATGCTCTGTGACATTAGATCATCTGAACCATCCAATCCCATTGGAGATTTTTCAGGGGGTCTTCCTTGACGAAACCTTATTTTTCTTAACCAAAATTGAATTCACAAACTCTTGTTTCCTAAGGAAACAAAAACAAAATCTCTTCTCCAAAGTAACATATCTTTTGATTTAATTGAAGTCAAGGCATTTTCAAAATATATAGGTTGGATTAATCCAGCAGCATTTATACTCAAATTTGTAACATTCTCTGTATAGCTTTGGCTGTCCTGGATCTCACTCTGTAGACCAGACTGGCCTCAAACTCACTGAGAACTCCCTGCCTCTGCCTCCCAAGTGCTGGGATTAAAGGTGTGTTCTACCACACCCAACAACTCTTTCTCTTTCTTTCTTTTCTTCTTCTTCTTCTTCTTCTTCTTCTTCTTCTTCTTCTTCTTCTTCTTCTTCTTCTTCTTCTTCTCCTTCTCCTCCTCCTCCTCCTTCTTCTTCTTCTTCTTTTTGGTTTTTCGAGACAGGGTTACTCTGTAGCTTTGGAGCCTATCCTGGCACTTGCTCTGTAGACCAGGCTGGCCTCAAACTCACATAGATCCACCTGCCCCACCTCCTGAGTGCTGGGATGAAAGGCGTGCACCAGCACCCCACCCTCTATTTCTTTGTTAAAGGACTTTCTCTATCCTTTTTCTTTTCTCTCCCAAACCTATATTTTTAAGCACCCTACAAACAGTTCAGAGGTTTTTTTTTCATCTGATCTGTCTTTCCTGTTTATCTCTATCTTTTTCTGACCACATGAGTCTTTAATCTGTTAAGTAATATAGATAGGATTAAAACTACAGATTTAGCAGCTGGCTCTAACCCATATTTTAGCTTTTTGAGAGTCTGGCTTCATGGTGAGAGGTACAGGCAGGACCCACATTTATTATCACAACTCTGTGAAGTTTCTAGGTCCATGACACCACCAAGAAGCTGTCTGCTGTCTGCTCATAAACATCATTTAAGTGTTTAGTGGCAGCGTGTCTCAAAAGAGCTGCAAATTTTTTTCCACTAATGCTGAGTCAAGAAGTCTTTCTTAAAGAAGTCGTGCCTCTGCTCACTGCCAGCAAAGAGAGCCGAGTAGTGTAAAGATGGTTACCAAGAAGTTATGTTAGACTGTGCTCTTGTCTGTCTAGAATCCTTCTTTTAATGCTTTCTCAGGCTTTATGTGCAAATTCTTGCCAAACATTTGGGCACATTTGTAACAGGAGACTGCACTTTTGTTTCCCAGCCACCCAGACCCCAATAATCACACAAAAAGCTATTTTAATTATAACACTATTTGGCCTATTAGCTCAGGCTTATTATTAACTAGCTCTCACAACTTAAAATAACCTATAATTCTTGTTTATGTTTAGCCATGTGACTTGGTACCTTTTCTCAGTAAGACATTCTCATCTTACTTCCTTCGTGTCTGGCTGATGACTGCATCTCTCTGCCTTTCCTCTTCCCAGAATCCTCCTCATTTAGTCACCTCACCCGTACTTCCTGCCTGGCTACTGGCCAATCAGTGTTTTATTAAACACGATGATTTATTAAACACAAGTGACAAATCTTTGCAGTATACAAGAGCATTATCCCCCAGCACACACATACACAAAATAAATAAATCTAAAAATATGTTTAACATAAAGTTATTAAAGCTCTGTATCTCTTACACACACCATGTGTGCACACACACATACACACAAACACACATATTGGGTTGACCCAGAGAAACTTGAAGTTTTCTGAAAGATTTGTGTTAATCTCTAGCTAGATCAGGATCTCAGGGTAGAATTATAGACCTCTGCTTACAGCATATTTACTGTAGCCCCACTGGCCAAACCAAATTACCCTGCCAAGTGCAGAGCAAGAATGGAAGGGGACCTTTGAAGGGTGGGGATGTAATGAGGTGTGATTTCCCCACTGAGGAAATTGCTCTGGAGTGAGTAAATAGGATCTGGGTCAGCATCTATTCCAAAAGAATATGGTAATTGATCCATATGAAAATTGGATTTTAATATTCCTATTTCTTCCATTGAAAACATTCTTATGTTTTAAATGCAAGTGATGTAGAAATTACCAAGAATGAGAAAAATCACTCAATGCTTACTACTTAATAAAAAAATTCTCAAAATTTAGTGTATATGATTCTACAAACCTCTGCACACACACACAGGCACATCCATCCTCACAGTGTCTCATCTCCCCCAGGACACTGCCATAGCCAAATGACCTCACCACTGAGGGGTTCTCTTATTATTCTAAGTTTACAAGTGGGACATTGACACCTGGAGGGAAATGGAGAAGGGGTGGATCTGGGGCCACTCCCAGGAATCCTGTTTTCATGTCAGCGCTCCATAGGAAACATGTATGGATGGAGACAGACAGCGCAGGATCGACATGGGAGAGAAGAGAACGAAAATTAAGAACATGGAGGCTTTATCTTCGGGCTTGCATTTTCTTGGCCACTAGAGTTCTTCATGGGTGCCAACACAGTTGCCTTCAGCAAGCTTGCCTGGCTTACCAAAAAGTGAGGAGTTGGTACCAGGGCCACATAGACAGCCATTAAGTGCTGTCCTTAAAAATGCACCTTTCTTTTGAGGTGTTGTTCTAAAGAGATGGATAAGATGAAGGAAACAAAGACAGTCTGAACCCTTGCAGAACGCTGAGGTCTTTTAAAAACATCGCTAATTTGCACGTAGCTGAGACTCGAGACACTTCTGTATTCAGAGGGGAGTTGAAACAAATTTCAGTCGGAGTTGAGGATATTGATTAATAACTGTGAGATTTCTAAGGATAATTCCGAATTCTTACACAAAAGTTGCGTGTGTGCGTGCGTGTGTGTGTGTGCGTGCGAGAGAGAGAGAGAGAGAGAGAGAGAGAGAGAGAGAGAGAGAGAGAGAGAACAGGGTCATACATTTCTGCACAGGAATGCAGTATCTTTAGAATCCACAAGAGGGCATCAGATCCCCTGGAGCTGGAGTCAACAGGTCATTGTAACCACCCAGCGTGGGTGTTGGGATATGATCTCTGGAGTAATAAACACACTTAATGCTGAGCCAGCCCTCTAGCCTCTGCTTTAGGTTTGATAAAAATGCATACATTTGTGTATAAATATTATTACATACTGTAATGTGTATTTTCTTGTATATGTGATAAATGTATAATGTACTATAACATCTAGCTCCCCTTTACATTATTTATCTATAAATTAATTTTATCCTGGCTTGAACTTGTGGCTTGATAGGTAGCCCAGATGAGTCATTCAAATGAAAAAAGACATGATCTCATAAGCATTGTTTTAAAAATTTACTCCATTATTCAGAAGTTTTTATGCTTCTGGAAACATCTCTGCCTCCCCAGTGAGCATCTGAAGACGATGAGATAAATACAGCAGGGAAGGGAAGGAAGGACAATGCTGCTGGGGGCAAGAGCTCACACCAAAGTGCTCCAGCCAGAGATGGCAACCCTCCTCAAACCCAGCTCTCCGAATGTAGATGCTCAACAGTGTATTAAAGCTTCATTTGGGCAAGGGAGATCCCGTGATTCACTTTTCATAGACCCACAAGAGCAAGAACATGACTTAGCTTCCATCTAGCTCGGCAGCATGTTTCCTTGTTAGCTCTAGGGGAGGGTAATGTACAGGAAGAGGTGACGTAATGATTGTCTCACTTTCATTATTCTCTCCCAAATGAATAACCGTCCACACCAGGGATGAGCTCACTCTCTATTAGTGGAACAACATCTGGTGAGCCGGGGCCCCCAGCCGAACATGCTGTTGGTTTGAAGCTATATTTAACCAGCAGAGACCACGACTGTTAGTTACATGGATCCTGTATGCAGCCAAGCTACGTGGTGAGCTTGTATCTTTTTAAAGGGTAGGAAGCACTCCTTAAAGTATTTTAACATGCGAGCCTTTCTCTTCCTCCCTTCACCAGGAGATCCTGGGCTATTATTAGAGGGGACCGTCTTAGACATGTGGCAGATGCCTTCGTCCTCTTGGACTGAGGCTCAGATGCTCACCATAGCTGTTTAAGACAGGAATCTCTCTCCTCTAATTTCTCCTCTCCTCCTTGATTTCCAGGCAGGCCCGCCACGCTGACAATGGTGAATCTTACAGAGTAATCCATCTGATAGATTTACCGTAAATGATGAATCATCTGGTACTTAAATCTAATGAACAATGCTCTAAGTCGATTTGACTTTTAAAAATGCAACCCAGCTAAGGTCATGAGTTAAATGTGCTAATACAGAGTAATGTGGAGGCTCAGACACACACAGTCATGAAGCTGGGGGGCTCTGGGATCTGCCGTGGGCCAAGGCCTTGAGGGGGATTGCTCACTTAAAACCATGGCATTAAGGAGGCACAGTGACGCAGGCCTTTAATCTCAGCACTTCGGAGGTAGAGGAGGAGGATCTCTGTGAGTTTGAGGTCAGTCAAATCTGCATAGTGAGTTCCAGGACAGGCAAGACTGCACAGTGAGACCCTGCCTTGAATAAAATAGATGGATTGATAGATAGATAGATAGATAGATAGATAGATAATTGGATAGATGGATAGATGGATAGATGATAGATAGATAGATTGATAGATGATAGATAGATAATAGATGGATAGATGATAGATAGATAGATAGATAGATAGATAGATAGATGATAGATAGATAGATGATAGATAGATAGATGATAGATAGATAGATGATAGATAGATAATAGAGAGTGGATAGATGATAGATGATAGATAGATAGATGATAGATAAGATAGATAGATGATAGATAGATGATAGATGGTAGATGATAGATAGATAGATGATAGATGATAGATAGATGATACATAGATGATAGATAGATGATAGATAGATGAGACATAGATGATAGATAGATGATAGATAGATTTAAAAAGCCATGACACCTGGCAAAGAAGATAAGCGATGCACCCTGCAAGGACCAGGGACACGTCTTCAAATTTAGGATCATCTCATCCACCCAAACACACAAAGTGTAGTAGCATTTTCTCATAAAGATGTCAGCAAGCTGTTTTTCCTAAAATTGAAAACATCAGCTGTAGGCTAGCCTAGCCTAGCAGGCACAAGGTTCTGGGTTCAATCCCCAGAGCCACAAACATGATTGAATAAAACCTAAATAAATACATCAGCTGTGAAAAGAATGTTTACTTATTGAAAAATACAGAAAATACAATTGCTTTGCCATGAGTTTGGTCAAACAGATGCTTTGGCATCGGTTAATATTTTATATTTATTTTCTGTTTGTGTCTGTGTTTGTGTGTGGGGGTGTGTGTATGACATGGAACATGGCAGAAGTCAGAGGACAATTTGTGGGACTCCATTCAGGCTTGGTGGCAAGCCCCCTTACTTACTGAGCTAGCTAGCTTACTGGCCACATTGGTCCTTTTAAACAGAATACATGTAGTCATTTTCTCACATTATTAAATATTCTAAAATTTCCTTCTAGGTTGCCATGCAATATTACATAACATGGGCATACTGTAACTCATTAAATCAGTTCCCTGTCAAGCACTGCATGTGCTTCTAGTTCTTGCCATTATTAATAAGGCTATGAAAAAATATGTATAACTAAACCTTTGCTCCCATAGATTATTTTTTCTTGAGATTAAATTGCAGATATAAAACTGGGTCAAAGTCCATGCGTCTATTAAAGAGTTTCAATACTTGCTAAGCATAGCTTTATACAGGTATGAAAGGTTTTACTTTTCTCTACCAGGAAACGGTAAGATTGGATATGCTGCTGTGTATAGTGTCTCTGCCTCAGTTTACCTTTTGTTTCCTATCTATTCAAATAGGAGGGCTGGAGCAATGGGAAAACAGTGGTTATTCTGTTCCGCAGAGCTCTTCATTTAAGCTGTACAGTAATCCCATGAGCCAATGAAGTTTAGAGAGTTTACAGATAGAAAATCCCGTTACCTCCAAAGTTCATGCTTGGGGTTAGAGAGATGACTCCGGGATCAAGAACACGGCCTGCTGAGGTAGAGACAGGTGGATCTCCGTGAGTTCAAGGCCAGCCTGATCTACAGAGCTAGTTTCAGGACAGTCAAGGCTACACAAAGAAACCCTGTCTCTATAAGCAAACAAAACAACAATAACAAAAGAACACTGGTTCTGCAAGAGCAGCCGCATGGCAGCCTTCAACTCCCTGTGGCTCCAGTTCTAGGGAATCCAGTGCTGTCTGAACCCATAGGCACTGCACACACGAGGTGAATGTGTGTGTGTGTGTGTGTAAGTAAGCAAGACACTCATACACATAAATAAAAACTCAGTCTCTTTAAAACTCTGGTCCATGCTCCACACGGCCAAACGGTGCAGTCTCTTCCGTACTGCATTCTTTCTATCGCTCACTCCCTCGCCCACCCACCCTTCCCTTGTGTATGAACTCATTGCGATAGACTCTGTGAGCCCCGCTTTCCTAGACTCAGGAGACTGCGCGGTGAACTGAGCAAAGTCCTTGCCCTTAGGTACTTCCCAGTAGAGAGACAGAAAGTGAGTGTGTAATATAACATCATGTAACAATGAGTTCCAGGGAGAGATGAAACCGGGAAGAGGAATGAAGACTGGCAGGGTGCCACGTGAAACAGATGTTCCGAGACAGCCTTCCGGGTAGATGAAGCGATGAATCATCCAAGGGCGAAATGGAGGGCAGACTGTCCTGGCCAAGAAGCCCAGGATTAAAGCTCAAACACCGGGGTGCATGTGCCGTGCGTGCAAAGAGCCCCTGCGAGGTTATCGGGGCTGCAGCACAGTGGAACTTGTGTGAACCTATGAGTGAGTTCCAGCATGTTCTGGGGCAGAGGAGCTAGGGGCCAGACACAGGTGAGCACGGGAGGAATGGACCAGCTGCCGATGTTTGTGGAACCGACGTCATGTCCACTGCTCTGTGGAAGAAAGGTGACTTCCCACCCATCCCTCATTCTACTGGCTGTAGGGAGCTAAATCTTCGGCGATAACGTGAAAACACTCACCCTTCAGCGCAGGAAAGATGGCTCAGCAGGGAAAGACTTACCACCAAACCTTATAACCTGGGTGTGAACTTCAGAACCCCCTGAGCTGCTGAATCCCACATTGTCCTCTGACCGCCACATAGCACATCATGGCTTGTGCGTGCGCGTGCACGCACACACAGATTGAAAAACAAACAAATAAACAAATTTTAAACACTAACCGTCCAGGCCCCAGTGTTTGATTGTTATTCTAAGCATAAAAGGAAGAATTCCAACCCATGGACCACTGACTTGCCCTCCCCAGAGGAGGAGCAGGCTGCATCTGCTCCCTTCATCACTGGAAATAAAAGGGTGAAACAAAAAAATAAGCAATTTATTTAACAGGCATTATCTTACAACACCGGGAAACCATTTCATTTCAAAGCCCAGAATGATGTAGCTATTAATCACGTTAAAGGACAAGCACATTTATCTAGAGACCAGCTATTTCCTGATGTCATTTAGATCCTTAAATTCTGCTGCATGTTCTCTCACAGAAAGGACGTCAGCTTCCTTTCCATTCTTGCCAAAGTATCTTTCAAAATTTAATTTGAGGTTCAATTAATTTGTTATATATTATCAAGAACTTAAATGTTCCGTTGCCTGTGTCCGTCTGTGCTCTTTGTGGTGTAGACATTTGAGAACACTGGTGCGTGCACATATGGAGGCCAGAGTGGGACTTTGGACCTCTTCCTCTGTCACTGTCCACCTTCTCCCAGCACTCAGGAGTCAGAGTCAGGCAGATCTCTGTGGGTTCGAGCCTGGTCTGTCACCGAACCCTAAGTTTCCCATATGGCTAGGCTACCCAGCTCATGAGCTCCCGGGATCTGCCTGTCTCTCCCCCTGAGTGCTGGCACATGAGCCATCTCCCCATCTCCTGCATTATTAAAAACTTAAATGTTCTTAAAAATCAGTTCCAAGTACACAGTAGTAGCAACATAGCTTGGCAGATTACCTTCTGCCGGCAAAGTGGAGCAGTGATGTCCTCCCTTTCCACTCCGTCCCTCCTCTCCTTCCTTTCCTCTTCTCTTTCACCTTCCTTTCCTACTTGTTCCTCTTCCCCTTTCTTTCTTCCCTGGGGACCACACCAGGGCTCTGTATTACAGGTAAGAACTCCACCCAGCACTGTGCTAGGAACTGTGAAGTCCATTGAGAGCTTTTGTTGCTCCAGTGTAAGAACGTATGAAATTTAGTAAAAGAAAAAGGGTATTTTTCTTTTAGCATATTCCAGTTTTATCATAATTTATTGTATACACTAATGGGGAAGGAACAGTCTCCAGAGCTGAAACTAGCATTTATGCTAGTGAAACATACATTAGCCGCTATCTATGGTGGAAGATGTCTTCTGAGGATATGGGTGAGGGGGACAGAGAACCATAGTGGGGCTAGGGAGACGGCTCGCTTGGTAGTGTCGCCATGCGAGCATGATGACCAAGTTTAATCTGTAGCATCCACACAGAAAAGCTGGAGACACGGGAACAGTACACACCTGTAACCCCAGTACTGGGGAGGCAGAGACTGGAGGATCCCCCAGGTAGCTAGTCTAGCTGAATTGGTAAGCTTCACAGTGAGACCCTTTCTCAAAGTATGAGTTGGCAAAGACACCTGATGTCAACCTCTTCTCTTCTCTTCTCTTCTCTTCTCTTCTCTTCTCTTCTCTTCTCTTCTCTTCTCTTCTCTTCTTCCTCTCTCTCTCTCTCTCTCTCTCTCTCTCTCTCTCTCCCTCTCTCTCTCTTTTTCTCTCTCTCTCTCTCCTTTTCTAAAACATAATCTCACCAAGCAGCTCTGGCTAGTCTGACAGTCTGATACTCCCTATGTAGATCAGGCTAGTCTCAAATTCCCAGAGACCCACCTGGTTCTATCTCTCGAGTGCTGAAATTAAAGGCATATGCTTACTATGCTTGACTTTGGATATGAATTTCTGGTCTTCATATGCACACACATTCATTTATACCAACACAGAGAGAAAGAACATGGGGGTGGAGGGAAAGGGAAAGGAGGAAGAGAGAGAGAAAAAGAATTGTTGAGGAAGCCCTCTTGTGTTTCCCCTATCACTTTTGAAATGAATGTGGCTGCACAGTATAAAATATAGGCCCATGAGGTTTCTCTTCTTCCCCATGACAGCTAAGACCTTGTACCCAATGTCAGGAAGTTGTTCAGCTTTTTGTCAGGACTTCACCCAATAGAGTGATGTTTTATTTATGTTTTAATAAATAAAGTTTGTCTGAAGATCAGAGGGTAAAACTGGGCCACTAGAGGCCAGGCAGTGGTGTCACACACCTTTAATCCCAGCACTAAAGGGGGATTTAAAATGGCAGGAGGCAGAGGCTCAGGGTTCTGTCTGCAGTCACCCAGTCTTATCTGAGGTCCAACCTCTAGCGGCTGGGCTGATTTGCTTTTCTGGTCTTCAGCTTGAACCCCAGTATCTGTCTCTGGATTTTTATCATTCGTGCTACATCGCCCAAGTCTGAATTTCTCCGTGCTTTGACTTTGCGCAGGTCTGAAGTAGCTCTTCATGGGCCCTGAGAACAGTGCAGCAGGTTGCAGCCCTTCTCCAGCACCCTTGGAGGGAAGTATGGGAAGCAGCAAGCTGGAGGGCCTGTGTTCCGAGGTTCCCCAGGCCCTTGTGGGAGGCAGGCCTGAGTGGTGGCAGGGACCGTCTGGACAGCGTTGTTGCTTCTTTCGTGCTCATGTGATTTCTCACCAACCGTAACACCCCAATCACTACCACAGTTTTGTTAATTTTAGCACTTAGATAAGATTTGATTTGATGTGCACTTTCTTGGTTTGCTCTGTAATCATTTTGCTCCATGGGCCACAGGTTTGCCCACGGCTACCAGAGGTTGCGTTCATAGGTATTGTCACAGTTATGTCCTAAGTCAAGTGACAGATGTAAGTGGCTCGACATAAAGGGAGGTCTGTGGTTCCCATAAGGCTCTATTCAACAGCTGCTGGGCATGAATGTGTTGGCTTTGTGGCATGCTAGGACACCAGAAACCCACTTCCTTAAAGTCCTATGTGGCTATGCATGAGGTAATTCTATTGCCAGAGAAGGACTTCCAGATCACACATGTGGGGTTTTCTTGTATTAATTAAAAAAAAAAGCTTGTCCTGTGTGTCGCCTTTCCCAGAGAAACTGGTTTATTCTGTATCGTGTGTATACGAGGCCGTTTTGTTTACAAGAGAAGAAACTCACTCCAATGGAGTTTAAGCCAATTTGAGCTTGATTGAAAGAATGTAGGAAAGCTTAGAGAACTGAAGGGTAATGTTCTAGAACCAAAGTGGTCCGGTCCCTCCATGGCTGGAGCCTGGCGCTTCACACTGTGGGCTTTCCTGAAACTCACTTCTGCTTTCTTAGGAATTTGGTTTTGATTTCACAGTGCGGAAAATCTAGTTCTTCATGGAGAAAAATGGAGTTTTCTTTGGCCCATAATTTTTTCATCTCTATAAGGAAAGCGTCTTCTTTCAGCCAGTTCTAGACTTTTAGAATCCTGAGGCAGGTCTCTGTGTGGCCCTGAGGCAGGCCTCCGTGTGACCCTGGTACAGGTCTCCGTGTGGCCCTGAGGTGGGTCTCCCTGTGGCCCCGAGGTTGGTCTCTGTGTTTTTTCTTTTCTTTTTTTTTTTGTTTTGTTTTGTTTTGTTTTTCGAGACAGGGTTTCTCTGTGGCTTTGGAGCCTGTCCTGGAACTAGCTCTGTAGACCAAGCTGGTCTCGAACTCACAGAGATCCACCTGCCTCTGCCTCCCGAGTGCTGGGATTAAAGGTGTGCGCCACCATCGCCCGGCTTGGTCTCTGTGTTTCTGACCCTGGATGAATTCCTGTTGGTAAGTCTAGAAAGCTCCGTGGTGGGTTTAGACAGTGAGAAGAGAGTGGGACCATCAGGCACCATACAAACACATTTGATTTGTAAAGTTAGCTACTTTTGTTGTTGAGAATTTCATGCATTCATATAACACGTTTTGATAAAATCTACCTCTATTTCCCCCTCTAGTTCCTCTCCTATTTTCCACCAATTCCCCCCCCCCCCAACTTCTTGCTCTGTTTTTAATTCGGAGTCCACTTAGTGACTCTTGTGTATGGGGTATCGGAACATCCACACGAGCATGAGTTTCCCAGAGACAGCAGCCCTGAGGGAAATGAACTCTTCCTCCCTCAGCAGCCATCAGTTGCCAATGGTTCCTCAGCTCAGGAGGAGACTTCAGGAGCTCCACCCTCATCTATGCTGGGATTTTGATTGTCTCAGTTTTGCTCAGGTCTTATGCATGCGGTGACGTTGGTGAGTCCACACATGCCATGACCCTACCATGACTGACAGATATGGTTTTGCTTCAGACATCCACTATCCCTGGCTCTTACAACCTTTCCATCCCTCTTCCATAATAATCCCCTGTAGGGCCCTGGTCTCCCTTATTCCTGGGGTGCATTGGCGGGGACAGTTTGTTATTTGTTAACTAAGCTTCCTGTGTGTTTCCGTGCTATCCCTGCCCCACCTGGTGATTTAGTTGCAGGCAATCTTCTCCATTGTTAACTAAGTTTCCTGTGTGTTTATTTCCCACCTCCCTGGGTGGTGAGATCTTTGTGCTGCAGTTAGGTAGAAAAGGGCTTCCCCAAGTCTGAATAAACGGCATTCGCTTGATCTCCTATCGAATGACCCTGGTCTCTGTGTCTTGTGTTCAATCTCCAGGCCCTTGCCCGGACTCGCATTCGGTACAGCTGCGCGCGAACTGTACCGAGGGTGTAACACCAAAACCGGGTGCTACAATCCCCGAGCTGTGAAGGTGGGGCTGTGATATGAATGTCCTATTTAGAGCTCAGCACTATAGTCTCTGATCTTCTACATGTTGACCAATTGACCTCTGTCATTAATCACCATCTACTGCAAGAAGAAGGTCCTAGTGAAGGTTGAGAGATGCGCTGATCTACCAATATAAAGTCCTTATCAGAGCTTGGGGGCAGTTTATTATTATGTCTATCTAGTGAAATAGTGGCACTAACTTCTCCCCCAGGGTTTATGACTTACCCAGTTGTGAGGTTTTGGCCCGGTTAATGTACCAGGCATGAGCTCTGTCTTGTAGAGTACATTTTAATCCAACAAGAAAGTGATTGATTTGTTATGCCCATAACATTGTGCCACTATTGCAGCAGTAGGCACATCTGGCATACTAGTTTGTGTGCTTCCTCTACTGGGATGCTCCAGTCTCCCTCTCCCTAGCAGATACTGCGAGAGGAGGCCTGCAGTTCAACCTTGCCAAAAGGAACAAAGCTGCTTCTTCATCTTCGCACAACCAATTTTGGCCTTTGATGAGGATGGCTCACTTGCTTGATGAGGAAGACTTTATTACTGAAGTACAGATCGACTTCTGGAGAGTGCCTGGAAGTAGAAAACGGCACCGAAAACTTTTGGGCATAATCTGTGGGTAGGGGAATTTTGACAGGAAACATCATAGTTAGGAAATGCTTGTTTTTAGTATGATGGATGGTTTTTCCATCTTTGAAAGAACCATTTCTATGTTACAATATTTGTATTCCCTGGAACTGGGGCTAAACACAGTTGTGAGCTGCCGTGTGGGTGCTGGGACTCAAACCCAGGTCTGCCGGAAGAGCAGTCGGTGCTTATAACCTCCAAGTTGTGTCTTAAGCCCAAACTCTGGGTTTTTCTTTGTATTAAGGAGAAAAGAAACAAAAGGATCTTTCATCCTTCCATGGAGACCATTATGATATTTTAAGGAAGGGATCCTAGGTCATCCTGTCAGCACTGGGGTAAGGTTTCACCACTGAACAGAAGGCAAGGCTTAGGAGCAAGGGACTCAGAAGCCCCTGCCAAAGGGCTGACTCAGACTTTCATGAGAGGCAGACATATTTGTTTTCTGAAACATCTCAGAGGAAGGATACCTGTGCTGGTTAGATGGGTCGCTGTGACAAAATGCTTGACAAAAGTGATTTCCAAGGTCAAGGCGCATGTTTCCAAAAGCTATAGGCTCATAGCCTGTGATTACAGCCATGGTGGCTGCATGTGCCTGTCACCGTTTATGTGATGGTGAACAGAGAGATGGATAGGGAACAGATCTAACTTCCAAGAGTATTAGCCCAGTGACCTACTTCTCCTAGGTAGACCCCGCAAAGTTTCTAACATCCCCACTGGGAATCAGGAATTCAACACGGCTGAGGACATTTAGTAGTCATTGTTTCTAGAGGCTGAGAAATGGGAAAGACAAGAATAAAGTAAGCACTGCTTTTATTCTGTGCATGTTGATTCTTTCTCATCTCTTTTCTCTCTCTCTGTTCCTCAAAAGTTTGAATTAATTTCCCCATCCAAGATGCTCAGATAAAACCTACTTATACACTGTAGATCTTGTTTTTGCTAGTCATGAATTTTTATTGGTTAGTTTTATGCCTGGCATAAGAAAAATAGGGGCTGGGCAATGGTGGTGCGTGCCTTTAATCCCAGCAGAGGCAGAAGTAGGTGGGTCTCTGAGTTCAAGGCCAGTCTGGTCTACAGAGTCAGTTCCAGAACAGCCAGAGATACACAGAGAAATTATCTGTCTAGGCAAACAAAAACAGAGAGAGAGAGAGAGAGAGAGAGAGAGAGAGAGAGAGAGAGAGAGAGAGGCTTATTTTGGCTTGGAATCTGAAGGTACAGTCCGCAGCTAAAGTTCCTACCTTTGGGAATGTCTTGGGGATACCTGGGGCCCTGTGTAGCCCCATAGAGCAGAGTTGCTGATCTACTTGTCCTGGACTAATGGGCAAGTTTATACTGCTTCTGTTACAACAGGCCCACCTTTGCCCCAAAAGAATGCAATCTTGTTTTCCATAACTATGCCGCTATTGCAGTTATCTTTCACATTTATAATTATTTAAATTAACTGCGTTTTCAGTTCAAAGAAAGGGGACAGTGTGGGAGAATCAACCTGGTCACTCATTGTTTGGACTCATGTGCTTTTGGTGTCTGTTGCCATCTTGTTATACCTCACTGCAAAGAAGGCAGGGAAATGCAACCTAGTTGGGAGCCTTGTATATAGATCAAAACAAGGAACGGGTTTGGCTGGTAGTCTCTGAGGCTGTACCTACAGTCACTGAGAGCTACACTTGGTAATGTGTGGTGCTGTCTCATTGATCCCACACAGCTCCATAGTGAAGAGCCTTTGCTTAGACATAGCTGCTTTCCTTTTATTGCCTTTTAGCATGATAGCATTGCTTATCTTAATACACAGCAGGTTCCACTTGGAGACTCCAAGTGGGCTCCACTCCCCCTGACATTCCTTTGGACTCCTCCCCCATTTTCTATAAAAAGGAGGGTTATATTCATTAATGTCTGGAATTGAGGCATAGGAAATGGTGAGAGTCTCAAGGAATTTGAGAAAAAGAGAATTGAGAACTATTGGTTATTGACTTATTTCCCACACATTTTTTTTGGATTTGTTTCCATCAATATCCAATTTCTAAAGTAAATCTGCTTTTCACATTGAAACATTTTAAAGCGACTCTCTGCTCCTCCCTGTTTCAGAGACAGCTGTATCTTCTCACACAGGGCCGGCCTTATCCTTGAGACATGTTGGCCAAGGCTGGAGGAAATGAATTTGTCCATATTTGGCACCTGGTTACCAGGGCTCCCTTCAACCCTCGCAAAGTGGATACTGTTTCCATCATTGATCTCAACCACATGGCCTATGTGCTACAGTCTGACTCTACCCACAGCAGGTTCAACGGCACAGTCAAGGCTGAGAACTGAAAACTCGTCTTCAGTGGGAAGCCTGTCACCATCTTCCAGTAGTGAGACCCCGATGACATCAAATAGGGCAGTGCTGGTGCCAAGTACATTGTGGGGTCTACTGGTGTCTTCACCACCATGGAGTGGAGCCAAAAGAGTTCATCATGTCTGCTCTGTCTGTCGATTCCCCCATGTTTGTGTTGGGTATAAACCGTGAGAAGTAGGACAGCTCACTCAAGATCGGCAGCTTGCTTCTTGCAGCACTGGTCAAGGTTATCCAGGGCAGTTTCGGCATTGTAGAATGAATCATGGCCTCCGTCCATACCACCCTCTTTCTTACGGTTAGTACCTCAGCAGATTCCTTGTTTGTCTGGTTTTTAACACTGTGTATGTGTGTGTGTATGTGGGCGTGCGCTCACCTGTTTGCATAGCCTGTGGGATGGGCAGAGGACATCTTGCAGATGTCTGTTCTCCCATTTTATTATGTTGGTTCTGGGGATCAAACTCAGTCAGGCTTTGTGACAAGCTCTAAAGGCAAGCCCCTCGAGCCATCTTGTCAGCCCACTTGGTCTGTTCTTATCTTCTAGGCGTGCTTTTGCTGAGATAGTTTTCCAGATACATCTGGCAATAGAGGTGTCTGACTCCAACCTCAGTCATCTTCCAACACCTTCGTAACGGGACCAGATGTCACTCATTTTGTTGACATTCCCTACCACATCCAGCTCTATACAGGTCCCCACATATGTCCTGCATCTGCTTGCAGAGCTCTGCACACGGCCACCTGTCTGTTCCTAGTGTAAAGACCCCAGATCTTACGCTCAGTACCTCTGTCAGCAGGACCCGTCTCTGCCTGTGTGCTGTCCCGATGGCCCATTCTCTCCAGTGCTATTTTAATTATACCGGCTTGCATGAGGCCTTTTCTATACACTGTTTGAAGAGCTTCAAGCACACTGGCCTCACCCACTTCCCTGCTTCTTGTCTCTCTCTCCCATTAGGCCCTATTGTTCTCAGACAATTTTGCTGCCATTTATTTATATTTGTTTATTTATTTAGTGTGTGTATATGTGTGGAGGGCAGAAAACATCTTGTAGATGTCGGTTCTCCCATTCCACCTTGGTTCTAAGGATCAAACTCAGGTCACCAGGCTTCATTGCCCTTACCCACTGAGCCATCTTGCTGGCCCTCACTTCAGTTCTGATGTCATTGGTACGTACATGACTTTATTCGGTTGCTCCTTCTCTAAGTGAATCTCAGCAGTTATTCCCTTTTAAATTTTCTCTTTTCAGATTAGAGGTAGGGATAGAGCCTTATTTATTTGGTTTCCAGCATCTTCATTGAGCCTGGCATAAGACAGGCACTGAATAAATATTTTGGGGAGAAAGGAAGGAAAGACGGAAACTGTGGACTTAACACTCAGTCCTCATTTTTCTGGCGACAGCCCTTACAGTCACAGCACGCGGGAAGGGCACCCTCCAGGGCTCGGGGACCAGCAGAGGTGAGGGCACAGTGCCGGGTCCTGGCTGCTGGAGCCCGTCATCAGCTGAATGAATCGCGCAGTTAATTGCCCGTCAGGAGTGCCACAAACACAGTCTGTGGACGCCTAACACCGCCCTCAAGCTTCAGACACATCTCAGCCTTGGCTGCTGCCCCTGCATCCCAGCTCCACACCTGGCAGAGAGATAGCACCATAAAACTGAACATGATTGTGTTGGACAAGCACACTGCACTTCTGGTAATAAAGCACAATGGCCCCGTTTGTAGGCTTGTTCGCTGAGGTATGCTGGTGACTAATGGAGATATATCTGAGATGGCTAGGAGTCTAAGGAAGGAGAAGGGCCTGCGTTTGGCTGCTGCATACATGGCCACTGACCTTTTCAGATTCTGGCAAGCGTTAGTTTGAAAACAGTTTTGATCTTTAAATTATAACTAGAAAAGTCGTAGCTGCGCAGAAGTCCCCACCCGCCTCTGCCACTCCCAAATAAAAGAATAATGGTCTCTGTCCTTTAGAAGTAACAGGCTGTCCTCTGACTAGATGGCTCCATGTGGCTGACTGCCTCCTAATTCTCAGAGTCCACTCATAAAAATGACAGCTTCAGCAAAGGAAATGAACTCCGCACTGTGAATAAAGGCTTAAACAAATCGGGGGCTTTGTTTTCTCCTGTCTAAATTCAGAGACGTAAATTTCAACTGTGCTAAGCAGCTCGGAATGTCACTACGAACTTTTTCAAGTTGAACTATGACCTCTTAAAAAAAAAACTTTGGCCCACCTCACCTCACTTCTCCTGTTCAGTGGAGGCCCAACAGCCAGTGTGAGCAGCGGGGACCATATTCCAATGCAAGCGCATGGCCCTGGACTACCACAGTCTCACAGGCTTCAACTACAAAAACGGAAGAGAAATTTAGAAACTTTGTTGTTTGACTTGAAGACCAGAAAATCAGACACTGCAGAACTGAAGACAGAGGTAACTGAGAAACCTCCACACCAGTTCTGAGTGGCCCAGTTCTTCAGAGAAGTTCAGAAACGTTAACTGTCCTTTTGAGATTCAGGAGCAGCAAGAAGCAGTGACTGGCTTCTTGGTTTGGCTGTTAGACTCGAATATGGGATAATACTGAAAAATACAAGGACTTAGTAACTGGTAACAGAAAAAATACTGACATAAATAATCCCGATTTTAAGGTTGGTGCGATAGCTCTGGCTAGCCTCCTTCAGATTCGGCATCATTGTGATTGCTTGGTAATGTGTAGGGCAATTCGTATTTTGGTTCAGAAGCATCTAACACAGGATGCAGTTGCTAAAGCAAATCCAACAAATTTGGATTTACCTGCTGCTTTAGACAAACATATTCTTGGCCTTGACACAAGAGATTCATTTCTTAGCGAAGCTGCTCAGATCCTGCCGTGCGGCACGTAGAGCTCAGAGGGCTACAGACGAAAATTAACGAAGCCATAGTGGCCGGTCAGGCAGTCATGGCTGATCCAAAGACAGACCACAGACTGGGAAAAGTGGGAAGGCTAGAAAATCAGGAACGCAGCTTCTTGCCTGCTTAGTGAGATGGAAACTGTGTACACCGACATGTGTCTGAAAATCAAATGCCACACAAAAGGGAAGAATCCCAGGAGACTGACCATGTTCTAGAAACTTCTACCACTGCATTTTTTAAAAAAATTAAGTTGGGGAAGGTTAGGGAAGAAAAAAAAAAGCAACTTTGCATCCTCAGAAGCCACAAGAAATTGGATCTGATGGCATGTGTAATCCCAGTGTGTCTGAAAGGGAGGGAGAGAGCGGGGAATCCCCGGGCCAGCCTGGTTCTCACAGCAGCAACAAGCTGCAGGCAAAGACTGGTAAGCTGCCCTCCGACTTCCACATGTATAACACGGCACTGTGCCCACCCCCTACACTACACACGTGTTTATTTCTCTCCCCCATCTCTCTCTCTCACACACACGAACACACTATACACATATATATCTCTCTCCCTCCCCCCTTTTCTCTCTCTCTCTTTCACACACACACACACACACACACACTATAAACCAAAGTTAATCTTGTGTCTGTATGAATATGACATTTCTTTGAAAATACGGTACTATCAGATGTAAGCTACCTAGGGTAAGGTCAGAAAGGTGGACCTGAATCCAGTGTATCTTTGGTTTTGAGCAGGGTAACGTGTACCCTAAGCTGGTCTTGAATTTACTGTGTAGCCACGAATGACTTTGAACTCCCGAGTCTTCTGTCTCTACCTCCCAAGTGTTGGATTAAATTCTCACTATCAATACACCTGATTCATGTAGTATTAGAGATCAAACCCAGGGCCTTGAAGATGCTAGGCCAGCAGTCCAGATCTGGGCCACCTCCTTACCCATGGGCGATGTGTTTTAAGATGAAAATTAGAAGTGGTGATGAAGAAGCTGTCTGAGCATGGAGGCAGAGGCCGCATCACAACAGAACACCTGAGACTGTCTCTGAGAGTCTCTCCGTTACTTTCCTATCTCTACGAAGACACTATGACCACTGCAAGTCATAAAGAAAGCTTTTGACTGGACTTATGGCTCCAGAGAATTGGGAGCTTATGGCAGCTGAGTGAAGGCGTGGTGGCAGACACTTGAGTGGCAGCTGGGAGCTCAGGTCTCCAAACCTCAAGTTAGAGAACTAACTGGAAATTACTTGAGTTTTTTGAAATCTCAAAGTTCACTCCTACCTACGCCCATTTCTTCCAACAAGGCCACACCTCCTAATCCTTCCCAAGCAGTTCCACCAACTGGGAACCAAGCACTCAAACATATGAGCCCATGGGGGGGCATTCCCATTCAAACCACAGCAGGGGGCAAGGAAGACCCTGAGACCTGAGGGCCTACATTTCTGCTGCTTTAAGCCATTTGGGTTCTGGAATGTTCTCACATCTGCAGGAAACTGACACAAAGACTCTCAGTGTCTCTTTCCCGCTTGACCACACTCTTTGCCTTGGAATCTGCCTCGGTTTTAGGTGGCAGTGCAGAAGGTCTGGAAGCAGGCGCCTGTAAGAAGAAGCCACACTCTTGCTTTGCCACTGAAAGCTTGCACTGGGATTATTTTTATTTGTGTTTTATTTTTTATTTTTTTCGAGACAAGGTTTCTCTGTAGCTTTGGTACCTGTCCTGGAACTAGCTTTTATAGACCAGGCTGGACTCGAACTCACAGAGATCCGCCTGCCTCTGCCTCCCGACTGCTGGGATTAAAGGTGTGCACAACCACCACCTAGCTTTGCACTGGGTTTAAAGAGAATATTTTGCCTTAATATTACTGTGTTTTCTTTCTTTAATAGATCTTACTTTACCTTAAAAATTTAAATTACATTTATTATGTATGAGTGGTGGGGATGGGAGAGGTTGGGTGCCCTTGTGCCATGCTGCCTGTAAGGTCAGAGGACAACTTGGAGCTGGTTCTGTCTTCCTACTTTGTGGGTACTAGGGTTTGAGCTCGAGTGCTCAGGCTTGGCGAGAAACACCTTTGCCTACCGAGTCCTCTCACTGGTTCAGATTTTTGTCTTCATTTCTCAAGACAGAGTGTGGTAGTTTGAATAAAGATGGCCCCCATAAGCTCATAGGGAGTGGCACTATTAGGTGGTGTGACTTTGTTGCAATAGTGGCTCTGTTGGAGAAAGTGTGTCACTGTGGGGGTGGGTTTTGAGGTTTCATAAATGCCCAAGTCGTGCCCACATCCTGTTGCCTGCTGGTCAAGATGTAGAACTCTCAGCACCTTCTCCAGTACCACGTCTGCCTGCACGCCACCATGTCCCACCATGATGATAATGGACGGAACCGCTGAAATTGTAAGTCATCAATTAAATGTTTTTTCTTTATAAGACTTGCCATGGTCATGGTGTCTCTTCACAGCAATAGAAACCGTAAGATATGAGGTCTCTCTGTGTAGCCCTTACTGTCTTAGAACTCACTCTGTAGACCAGGCTGAACTTAAACCCTCAGAGATCCACCTGTCTCTGCTTCCCTAGTCCCAGGAAGAAAGGTGTGCGTTACCATGCCCAGCCTCAAAGCCACCACAGAATTAAACAGAAAGTATTGATTTCCCTTATAGCCCTTGCCCTGATGCCCCAGACTCTTCTCTCCTAAGATCACAGTAATAGGGTCACACTGCACACCCCATCACCCACAACCCACAGTTCACATTCAATGTTGCACCTTTATGGGCTTTGATGAACATGCATTGACCTGTGTCCATCACTGTCATGTTAGACGGTCTCCTTGGCCTCCAGATTTGTGTTTCACGTAACCATCTCTACCTTCACTTCTGGTTCTTGCAATCACTGATCCTTTCTCTCCCTTCTCCAGAGTTGGAACTGTATGTCACCTAACACTGTGCCTTGCAGGAATGAACGTGCTTGTGTTGCTGTAAGTCAGTTGGATGTTACGATTGCTTCCATGTTTGAACAATTTCTGAAAAAAAAAAAAAAACCTGTGTTCAGGGTTTGAGCAGACGTTAAGTTTTCAAATGATTTGAGTAAAATATCAAGGAGCACCTTAGTAGATGGCGTAGCAAGAGTGTGTTTGGTTTTGTAAGAGCTGTCTGCGTGCCTTCCACAGAGTGTTTGTGCTGTCCCCAGCACCGGATGATATGCCCTGTTCCTGTCTCCATCAACATTTGGTGGTGGTAGAGTTTGGGGAGGTAAGTTACCTGTTGTTTGTATTTACAGCTCTCCTGACTGAATTCGGCGTCAAACACCTTCAAGTGTTTGTCTGTCATTCGCGCGTCCTCTTTAGTGCGGTGACTGTTAACCTGTTTGCCCACTTTTCCCATTTTCAGGTCAGGTTGTCTTTTCTTACTATTGGATTAAAAAAATTTTTTTTGACTACTTTGGGCAACCGACTTTGATCAGCAATGTCTTTTGTGAACATTTTCTCTCTGTGTAGTTGTCTCCTGTTCTGTTTCTGGTTTCTTTTGAAAAACTTTACAAGACTTTTGTTTTCTAGGAACTTTGGCTTCCATTTGATGTCATTAGCAAGGACGTTTTAATGCATATTATTTTAACTAACCATGTTGCTGTCACACATTATATTAGGATTATCTTAGTGAAGACAAGGGAGCACAGATATTAAATTGTGTTTCATCCTGCTCAGGTTCTTTTAACAAAATACCGGAGATTGGGTAATTTATGAGTAATAAGAATGTATTTCTCATAAGACTGTGAGCTGAGAAGTTTGTGCGCAAGACCCTGGCATGTTCATCATTCAGTACTGGCTTGTCTTCTGGTTGTAGATGGAACCTTCTAGCTCTGCCTTCACAAGGCAGAAAAGACATGCTAACTCTTTTATCCACTTCTTTTATTTTTAAATAGGACACACTACAATAGAAAATGGGTTTGCTTTTTTAAAGTTGTTTTTATTGTTGTGTGTATGTATCTTTATCATGTGTATGCGTGTGAATGTAGGATGCATGTGTGCCATGGTGCATACGTGCAAGTCAGAGGACAAGGTTTAGACGTTAACTCTCTCCTGTCCCCTTTAAGTGGGCTCTGGAGATAGTCCTCAGGACATCAGGCTTGTTCAACAAGCGCTTCACTCACTGAGCCATCTCTCCAGGCCTGGAAATTCAGGTGATCTTATTATTCTGCCATATAACAATTGCAGGGGTCAAGGAGATGGTTCAGGGAGAAAGGTGCCTGCCACCAAGCCTGCAGACTTGTGTGACCCCCAGCACGTGCATGGTGGAAGAAGAGATGTGACTCCTGCAAGTTGTCCCCAGACCTCCACATGTGCTATGGTGCACACTTACATACATGTGCACACACATAGGGATTCAATTCCAGGTCTAGGTATAAAGATTGTAATGTAAAGCAAGAGGATCTAGACTTTAGTTCAATGTATATCTTTCATTTATATAAAACTATATGTGTTCACTTTGCCCAAAAAGATAACTCTCATAATATATTTCAGCAGCAATATAATGAGATCTAACATAGCTACCAAGAGGACCAGGAGGTCAAGCCATGGATTCAGTCAGGAAATGAACCACTAGCCTCAGACGTTGGCTGTGGTTTACTGTTTCTTGCAATGCAGGCATTGTTTTTGAACCAATCTGTTGAAACTTGCACGGAAAACTTCGCTCCTCAATGATATCTGTTCTACTGCCCAAAGGAGCTGCTCTCTGAGTCATTCTAGCCCGGGCTTACATGCTGCTGAATCAAGATTGCCTCAGAATGACGTGTTGTGAGACAACCGGCCAGAAACCAGAATAAGGAGACTCCGGAGTAGGTAATTGGCAGTTTGTCCTGAGACTCATTTTCCGTGCATGCTTCTCTCCCACCCATTTGCCAGGGCAGGCCAGCAGTTTTCATTGTATTCTTCAGTAGACAATATGTTTTAGTAAGCTAGCATTCGGAAGACACAAGGACGGAGACAGGCAAGAATCTCAATGTGCTGTGCACAGCTCCCTCTTTTGGGGGCAACCAATGCTATCAATCTTTAATGTCTTGTGATGTATGTAGTTCTTTGTCCTAGGGATTGATTCCATGCGTGTTAGATACACAGCGAACCATTGGAATACACCCTCATTCCTCGTTTACTTCATTCTCTGCAATTTCTAGTAGTCACACGAGCGGAGAACAGCAAATTGAGAGCAATAACCAAATTATGGTCTTTTGTTTTACCACTAGACTCCGAAAAAGCAAAGTCTTGACACTACTATTTCTCAATAAATACTTCAGTGTAAATTTATCAAAAAACGAGGACTTTTCTCCTTGACAGCTAGTTTCCAGAGTCCTGGAGATGCAGTGTAGGCCAGCTGGCTAGAAAGGGCATCTCAGTCATCTAAGCAGGAATGACGCATACAGTCTACAAGACCAGCCCATAAGACATGCCCATTTGGTGGCACCACTGTTAGGAGTGCACTAACTGCTTTTTGATTGTATTTGAGAGCTGCTCCAAGGACAAAATCCATGCTGAGCACTGTGAACCTGTTAAAAAGCAACAACAAAAACTCAAAAAAAAAAAAAAAAAAAACCCAACCAGAAACAAAACCAGAATGTCGCTGAGTGGTGGTGGTACATGCCTTTAATTCCAGCATTTGAGAGGCAGAGGCAGGCAGATAGATGTCTGTGAGTTCAAGGCCAACCTGCTCTACACAGTGAGTTCTAGGACAGCCAGTGTTCCACAGAGAAACCCTATTTCATACAAGCAAACAAATAAAAATATCATTGTGGGAGAAGTCATAGGTGAACGTCGGAGAGACCCACAAGCGCTTCAGAAAAAAACATGGATATTTGCCCTGCATGCTCTAAGGCTACACTGTGGAAGCAGGACGGAAAGAATGTAAGAGCTTAAAGACAAGGAGAAGGACTGTGGAATGTGATCTCTTGGCCCAGACATAACCATAGCAGTCCTGAATTCACAGAGCTAGAGGTACCTGCACGGCCAGTAAACAGTCACCTGCATGGGTCTTCACAACCCCTGGCCAGTAAACAGTCACCTGCATGGGTCTTCACAACCCCTGGCCAGTAAACAGTCAGGCTTGGAGAAAGGGGAAGGGCCAAGGGCCCTACCCCTCACCACTGAACTCTTTACTGCTGGGAGATTCAGGGAGAGGGGAGTAGTCACACTCCTTTGTGACCCGCTGATGACCCCACCAGACTCCAAAGGCTAGTTCCAATCCCATGGTTTCACCAGTGGCCATGGTTAAAGTGAATGAGTCACACAACTGAAAGTCTGCGAAAGACGCTGGTAATGTTTGGAGAGGTCATGAAGAGATGGGAAGATAGAAGAGAGGGTGTCTGAGAGGAATAAGAATTCATTATGTAATACATGAAACTGTCAAACAAAAAATTCATTTTAAAAGTTTCTAAAAATGAGGACCTTGATAACAATAGCATACACTTCCTCCAAATTAACCACAATGTCTTGGTTATCAAACGATCTGTTGTGAGGTGAGCCAACCGTTGTCTGCATTTCTATGGTAGCATCATGATTTATTTTTTATTGTTGGCTTGCTCAAATCACACATTGTATTTTAATCCATTTGCACAAAGCAGCTTTAAACTGGCCAACTGCTCGACTTTCCTGTTTGTTCTTTTTGTTCCTTTCTTTTTCTCTCTCATATTGGTTTACAACTTTGGACAGTTTTTTGTTTTTAGTTTAAATTTATCAACTCCTTTAACTTATGGACTCAACTAAATACTTTTTAATTTTTTTTTACCTTGTCTAGATAAACAAACTTGATTGGTATCAATGAGAAGTGAGGGAACTCACTGTTTGATAGAGATGAAGAACTGGAATTTTCCTTCTTTCTTTGCTTCCTTTTTTATGCCTTATACTAATTAATATCAAATCCAACTAGCCTTCCTTTCAAAATTTATCCAGAATCCAAGTAATCCCACCCACTCATTCCGACCTCCCTTGGGTGCAGCCACGGGTCAGTATCTTTCACCTGAACTTTGGCTGTGGCTTCCTGGTGTTTCTCCCCATTTCTCCCTGCCAGAAAGAGTCTCCTAAAAACCCAAGTCACATGATCTTAGTCTCCACCTCAAACTCTTCCAATAGCTCCTTCAGAAAAGCTGAAATCCTCAGAGCCCTGCCAGTTCCTTTATGATCTGTCCCTACAGCCTTTTGACCTCTACCCGCCTTTCACTCTCACCCTTCCAGTACAGTCTCTTGACCTTACCTGTCAATCATCCTCATCCTCCCACTCACTCTGCCACGCTGTTGTCCGTGTTTCCCTTAAACTCACCAACAGCACCATTTCCGCCCGGCTTGCCTTTTCCACCAGAGAGCCACAGTAAATGACTCACCTAAATGTCATCTTCTAAGAAAGCCTCCCTGACCACCCTGTTTAAAATTTCCATCTCTACTGCGTTGCCAATCAGCCATTGTTTATCTTTACAGCATTCAACACCCACTAAGGAGTGATGGGCTTGCCTATTTGTTTCTGTGCCATCTCTTCCCTTAGGGTGTAATCACCACGAAGGAAGAGATTTTATCCATCTTGTTCACTGCTGAATAGCAGCGTTCAGAACATTGCTCAATACGTGAATAATTTTGGACACTCAAAAAAACCTTTCTGCTTTCTTTTGCATAACTCTTCCTTGTCTAGAACAAAGTACAGAGCTGACTAATTCTTCTAATAATTTTCATTCTCGATATGGAAACAAAATTGCTTTTTACGTTGGGCAAGGTGAATTATTCTTCTGGAAGTACAGTCACTAAAAACTAGTATTCTTGAATTATGACCCCTTCAAAATCTGTAAGTTGTGTACGTTGAGCAGGCAAGTTGACTCGGGGGAAAGTGCTTGCCTCCAAGCCTGTGGGCATGAGTTCTGGTCCCCCAAACTCACATGGTGGTAGGAGAAAACTGGCTCCCGCAAGTGGTCCTCTGGCCTCTACATATGTGCTGTGGCATGTACACACAGGCACACATATACACAAATAAGTGTAACACAAACATTTCAAATCCGTATGTTGAAGATGTCGCCCTCAGTACCTCAGAATATAACCTGGTTTCTCAAGTAGTGTTATTGCAGATATAATTTAAGCCAAGGTCACCTTGGAGAAGGTTGACTGGGTCCTATGCTCTATGACCAACGTCCTGGTAAGAAGAGGCATTTTCATTCCAGAAGAACAAATAGAATGTAAGAGGCCATTATGAGAGGGTAAGACAAAGATCTGCAAGGTGAAGATGGGGAGTTAGAGACAAGGAGGGCCCCGCCCATTGCTCTTGCGCTCTTTGGTTCATCAGGGATGGAGCCCAGAACCTGAGTGTGCTAGGAATCTGCTGCTGAGCTGAGCCCTGACCAGGCATTCTCTCCAGAGGATCTAGTCAGCACACCTAGACATAAGAACTGGAGCTTCAGGATGGAGGTTTTTTTCGGATTATATTATGCTTCCCAGTTCGATACATACTAATTTATTTCTTGACACTCAGCAATCATCTGCTCAAACTACTGGTGCCCTTTACTTGAAGCAAGAGTTACAAAAACACCATCTTGCGTGCTGTTTTCTCTTGGCCCATTAAATTATTTAACAGAAAGAATTTCTGTGTCTTTGCTCATGGAGCATTTTCTGATTGATATTAGGAAAAAGTCTCCTTTTTATTAGTGATGACAGTTGGGCAGTGTCTCTTGCAGAAGAATGTTAAAAAAATATTTCTGTTGGCTTCCCAGGAGTTCAGTCTGTGTTTTGATAACCACGATTAGCACCTGAACTTGCTATCCTCTGTGTGACTACCAGAATACGTACTCTGCATCTCTCAGTTGTGTGGCATGTCACATCCCCAGCAAATGCTGTTTCTCCTCACTGATTTGTCCTTATATTTTGTATATAATTATGTAATCTTTGAAAACCTAATATGATTTAAAATCATTATTTGTTACGTGCATACGTTCTCGTCATTCTCAATGGGGCTTTAGAAAGCAGCCGAGCATGTGGTTAGCCATGAAGGGAGAGCCAGAGGTCGGGGTGTGTGCAGACTGGGCACTCGCTGGCTTCCTCCAGCAATTTGTGTTTAGGGGCTCATATTAGAAACTTTGATGCAGCCATTGTTGATATGGTTCCCGGCAAGCCCATGTGTGTCGAGAGCTTCTCTGACTATCCTCCACTGGGTCGTTTTGCTGTTCGTGACATGAGGCAGACAGCTGCTGTGGGTGTCATCAAAGCTGTGGACAAGAAGGCTGCTGGAGCTGGCAAGGTCACCAAGTCTGCCCAGAAAGCTCAGAAGGTAAATGAATATTATCCCTAACACCTGCCCCCCCAGTCTTACTCAGTGGTGGAAGAACGGTCTCAGAACTGTTGGTCTCAATTGGCCATTTAAGTTTAATAGTAAAGGACTGGTTAATGATAACAATGCATCGTAAAACCTTCAGAAGGAAAGGAGAATGTTTTGTGGACCATTTTTTTTTGTGTGTGGCAGTTTTAAGTTATTAGTTTTCAAAATCAGTACTTTTTAATGGAAACAACTTGACCAAAAATCTGTCACAGAATTTTGAGACCCATTAAAACAAGTTTAATGAGAAAAAAAAAAGAAACTTTTAAAAAATGTTTTTGGCATATGAAGTGGATTTACTTAAAATTTTTATTTATCTATCTGTCTCTTTGTCTGTCTGTCTGTTTGTTGTGTGTCCACATGAGTAAGTACATACACTGCGAGAGTATGGAGGTCAGAGGGCAACTGCAGAAGTCTGTTCTCTCCTGCCACGTGGGTTCCAGATACTGAACTAGAGTTTCAGGCCTTGTGGCCAGCGCCTTCCCCAATGACACATCCCCCAGGCCCGTGAGTTTACTTTAAAGTTCACAGTTTTCCAGAGTTACCTCAGATGTATGTTAAGTCAGATGTGTGGCAAGGGTTGCACACTGAAGTATTCGGTTAGATCTTGTACAGGTTGATTGTAACTATGAACATGTGAAAAAATTCTCCTTACACCTTTGTAAGACAGAGGGTTGACGAACTTTCACGTACAGATTTTTTTTTTTATTTGCAGTAGGAAATCAAATTATTTCACTCCTAAAATGGTAAAATAAAGGGCTTATACACACACCAGAACCTTTGCTGGACTCAAGCAAAAATAAGTCTATAACCCATTCTTCAGTTACCATCATTTTCAGCCAGAAAACCACAGCTGACATTGGCACAACCTGAATGCTGATCAGTCTTTGTCCTTGAAGAAGTTCAGGGTCACAGCTCAGGTAAGAGCTGGGTGCGGGCTCTTAGACTGTGTGGACTCCTCCGTGTTTGTCTCAAATCTTTACTAAACATTTGCTCTAAACTTTCATGACTAGAAAATTATTCTAGTCAGGCTGTGGTGGCACACACCTTTTATTCCAGCACCCGGGAGACAGAGGCAGCAGAATCTCTGAGTTCAAGCTCAGCCTGGTCTATAGTGTAAGTTCCATGACAGCCATGGTACACAGAGAAACCCTGACACGAAAAACCAAACCAAACCAAACAAAAAGGACTCTAGGGCTGGGGAGACGGCGTGCTACACAGAATCAACAAATGCAAATTTCAGCTCTAGGGCACCAAGCAAAAGGCCCAGAGTGCTGGCACCTGCTGGCAAGCTTGATCACCTAAACTCATTCCCAGAAACCCACACTGTAGCAGGAGGGAGCCAATCCCTGAGATTGTTCTCTATCTTCTACAGGCGGGCTGTGGCGTGCGCTCAGGGCTGCGTGTGAGCACACACGCATGTATAAACAAATGTTTATATTTTGAAAAACTTCCGTCAGCAAAGAAAGGGTATGTTGAGAAGCCATGCTATTTGCCATCGCTTCTCAGGTTTTGACTCTGCTTGCTCAGGTAAGTGACGCTGTGGCCCGGAGAACCATTGCTGGAAATTTGCTACATTGTTTGGTTCTTGTCCCTCCTCTGTCACTATCTCAAAGAAAATGTGTAGTGTGTGCTTTTTTTTTTTTTTTAATCATGCCTGAAATTAAAATTAACCGGTCCAGGTTCTTTTCTTTTAGGTATTTAGTCTGAGGAGAGACAATCGTCTTTTCTAGAATTGCTAGCAAAATGGCTCTGGTTCTGGGCGTGCATCCGGACGGCCCTGTTTACGTTGCGCTCCTGGGGGTAGTGCATTACCCACAACCACCGAACTCTTCTAGCGAGCGAAGGGGAAACCTGACTCCCAGCAGGGCGACCAATCTAAACCATTTTGTGTGTCTCATTTTAAAAGCCCCTTTATAAAGCCCGCAAGCTTTTGCCAAGTTCTTCAAACAGTCTTTCAGGCACACCACAAGTTGCGCCCCTGCCTCTGAGCCTTGACTGATTGCAGGGGCAGCTGCGTGGGTGGCTTGAGCCCTGTGCTGCAGGCTTTTATGTGTTTTTTTTGGCTGATGGGCTATTTCAGCCTCCTTGTCGGCGTGGGCAGCCTCTCTCAAATGGCTGTGATGAACACATCTTTAGTCATTTGAGAAAATATTCGGTGAAAATTCCTCACGATGTAAATACAAATTTGTCTCCTCCCCACCCCCCAGATTGGAAACTTTTCTGACTCAGAAAACTGCAAAGGACTTGGGAGGATTAGATTGCTCATGTTATCAAGTAAGACGCCAACAAACCATCAATGTTCTAGTGTTCAAAGCCCTGAACTCTTTCTTTTTAATTGCAAGACAAAATTAAACAAAGAGAAAAAAAAATTGTGCTGTGTCACTTGACATGACTGAGCGCATAGTTAGGCAGAGAATGAAGCTAACAGCCTGGTCTTGGTCACCTATGACTCACCAACCATCCATATGCTCTGGGGGGCTGTGTTAGTTGATCTGGCTAAGAAAATAAAACTCATTGCAGGGTGTGGTCTTCGGAGAGCAGGAACTGGAATTAAGAGTGTAAAAACTAGGCGCAGGAGATGGCTCGGTGGTAAAGCTCTTGCCTGTCGAGTCTGAGGGCCTGAATTCAGAACTCAGGGGAAGCCATGTGTTGAAATTTCCACCTGTCATCCCAGCACTCCAATGGTAAGATGGGAGGTCGAGGCAGGAGAATTCCTGGGAGTTTGCCCTCCAGCTATCCTGACGTACACAAAAACAAGAGATTAAGTCTTGGGAGTTTAAACTTTGACCTTAATACAAAATGGAGACTTTGCCCAGACTGAGGATGGCTTCAGTTAGGTTTCTTCTCACAGAAGTCCATGTAGATAAAAGCAAGCTTGGGAGCATCACTCCTCCACAGTCTCTGCTTTGGTTTCCGCCTCTGGTGTCCTGCCTGGAGTTCCTGTCTGGGCTTCCTCTGCTGATGTGTAAGCTAAATAAACCCCTTTTTTCCCGTGTTGCTTTTGATCATGATGTTTCTTACAATGATAGCAAGCAAGCTAAGAGCCCAGGTTCTCTGGGAAAAGCCCACATATCTGGAGCGTTGTGGTGAATTCTGAAGAAGGCAACAGCTGCAGGCTGCCAGCTGTCCGGTCCCTTCCTCCTGGTCAATAAGGCTTTCTCTGTGACTTTCAGAAACAGCCCCACAAGGCTATATGGATCTAATTTTCTGACAGCTATTTAGACAGAGGGTCGCTAATGTGATAAGACACCGTCTGTTTCTGTACTTGGCCCCAAGGCCACGAGTCCGCACGCCCCAATCCTTCTCCTGTGTTTTCCCTTGTCAATTCCCTCACCCTCACTACCGCCTGTGCTGGTAGTTTTGGCCTTGGCAATTTTTCAAAAGAATCTACATCTCCCTGAAGCATAAACTTCCCTGGCCAAGCTTGTGACGTGTTTCTGTTCACAGAGATCAAAAGCACCCACGGGTGTTCAGGTTGGCTCACCAGGACCCCTCCTTGTCTGTATTGTATGTCAGGAAATAGTCCTTCTTTTGCCTCTCAGGGCCAGTGACTCCTGACAAAGAGGTGACTTCTCTGGACAAAACCTGGAATGTTCAGGGTTGCTAGGCTGAATTCATGGTCAGGAATGACAGTACCAGGGAGTCTGATGGAGGAAGGACATTGGTTAATTATAATAAAGAAACTGCCTCGGCCCTCATAGGACAGAAAATTAGGTAGGCGGAGTAGACAGAAGAGAATGCTGGGAAAAAGAAGCTTAGTAGAGGAGTCGCCATGATTCTCCCGCTCCAGACAGACGCAGGTTAAGATCCTCCCTGGTAAGCCAGCTCGTGGGCTACATAGAATATTAGAAATGGGTTAGAACAATATGTAAGAGCTAGCCAATAAGAAACTGGAACTAGCCGGGCCAGGCAGTGTTTGAAAGAATACAGTTTCCGTGTAATTATTTCTGGGCATAAGCTAGCCATGCGGGCGGCCGGGTGCCGGGGATGCAGCCCTGCCGCTCCTAATCGCAACAGGAGTCCATTACTCTCCTGTCCTTTGGATCCAGACTCTTCCTGCCCAGAACACTGTGCCAGCAAAACACCTGATTCAACGAGTGCACTGCACCCTAGAGGCTCTGGGTGGTATTGCAACTCCGCTGTGAATTGCTTTTGAGCTAGGACTGAGCCCTAGCTGCCTGCTGTGGATGGAAGAATTCCAGGAAAAGCTGTTAGCAAAGAGTTGCCTTTCTTCTTCTCTGACCTTGGTGATCTTATATAACCTTCTGCTAGAAGACCAAGCAAGCTGACGGGGAAGTCTAGGACACGTAGTTTGAGGAATCTTCGGAGGGCTGGACTAACGTCAGAAAAGCAAGAAATAAATTGTGTCCCTGAATTGTTGGTGATGACTGAGTGCCCTGCTAGGAGAATAACACCTAAAATACCATGATTAGTGTTGTGAAATATACCATCCTAAGGAGTAAACAAGAACATGCAAGCCAGCAGCCCAGATAAATGTCCAGGCTGTTATGGATTTGCTGCAGGTTCCGAGCAGCTTGCTGCGGGGTTCCAGTGGTGGCAGGTCCACAAACCAAACCAAGGTGGCTGCAGTGGGTCCCAGGTCCTGGGAAGGTGCAAGTTCCCAGCGAGCGGTGTGGGCAGGGGGCCGGTGGAAGGCACATAAACAGGCACATCGTACAGAATAGAATTGGATATTTATTAGTTGAGTTATGGAGGGGAAGGAAAAAGGGGAGAAGGGGGGTGAGAGAGAGAAAGAGGAGAGAGAGGGAGAGAGAAATAAGAGAGGGGGACAGAGAGAGAGCCAAGATGGAGAGAGAGAGAGAGAGAGAGAGAGAGAGAGAGAGAGAGAGAAGCTGAGGGAGTGGGCGTGGCTAGTCTCTCAAAGGGACAGAATACAGAATATTACACAGGCATCACTGGGGGCACTGGGGGAGGGGGAAAACACTGGGGGGAAACACTGGGGGAGGGCAGGACACACTGGGGTGGGAGGGAGGGGAGGGTGGGAAACAAACACTGGGGGAGGGTGGAAAATGACGTAAATTTTAGTTTCAACTCTAATAGTCCATTTATTTCTGCATGTGGTTCTAAAAGTTTTGCTCTAATGTGTTTTGCTGTTTGGTGCAAATACGCTCATGCTAAGGATTTTCATTTCTTTTAAGAGAATTCACCTCCTCTCCCATCATATGATGATTCCATTTCCTCCAGTAACTTCCTTCCCTAAAGTCTGCTCCTCCTAATGCAGCAGCTCCCACTCGCTCTTGAGAGTGCTGGCATGTTGTCTCAGGGTTTCTGTTGCTGTGATGAAATTCCACGACCGAAAGCAAGCTGGGGTGGAAAGGGTTTATTTGGCTTACATTTCTGCATCACTGTTGAACACTGAAGGAAGTCAGGACAGGAACCCAAACAGGGCAGGAACCTGGTGACAGGAACTGACGCAGAGACCATGGAGGGATGCTGCTTACTGGCTTGCTTGTCATGACTTGCTCATCCTACTTTCTTAGAGAACCCAGCACCATTAGCCCAAGGGTGGACCCACCCACAGTGGGATGGGCCTTCCCCCATCAGTCACTAATTAAGAAAATGCCCTACAGGCTTGCCTGAAGGGCAATCTTATGAAGGCATTTTCTCAATTGAGGTTTCCTCCTCTGATGAGTTTAGCTTGTGTCAAGTTGACATAAAACTAGCCAGTGTACATGGCATATCTCTCTCATCCATTCATTTTAGGAAAGAACACTTTACCCTTGTCAGAAAATATAGTAGGCATTTGATAGCTCATTATAATCTGATAATGATAATTACTGACAATCATTCGATGTTTTTGAATTTGCTTTTCTACAAGCAGAAGATCATCACACCCCATGTACTTGTTTTTTCATCTATTGGTGTCTTTATATTTAAAGTGAGTTTATTTTAGACAGCATATAATTGGGTCACTTTTTTAGATCTACTGTGAAATTTTCTTTTAATTGGCACATTTGCACCACTGATGTTCATATGATCACAGACATAGCTGGATTGAAGTGTACCATGTTAGTTAACAGAGTTCCATTTGTGACTCTTTGTATATATTTTTCTCTTCCTTTGGTACTTTTAAATTTATCTTTATTTTTAACTTTTATTTATATGTACCTGTGTGTCATGTGTGGCAGTCCAAAAGGCCAGAAGCCCCATTGCTTTGAGGATTGTGACTCCATGTTCTCTCCTTTCTCAGCAGAACAGTTGCAGTTTTTCAGCATGCTGTAGTGGTTGACCTAGAGCATATGCACACATTTATAAATGATTGAAAGTCACTGGCACATAATGCCACACCGCTTCAGGGATACAAGCACCTTAGGATAATGAAATGATCCAATTCCCTTTGAAAGAACTACCTATTACACCAGTTTATAATAAGATGCTGTAATTTTTTTTTAAACCATCATTCAAGTGACTCTCAGGATAGGCTCTGCTTCAGCATCTCCAAGGGCAGAGAACAGAATGTTCTCACACAGTTCAATATGGTCACTTTTTCTGTCTTGGAAGTTAAGAGGTGATTTTCCTTCCATAGTCACTGTGAGAACTTGATAGAACTCAAGGGAGAAAAAAAAAATCGCAGACCTGCAGAAGACCTCAGAGATTCTGTCTCCCATGTGCTCCCAGCAGTTCTTCCTAGTTCAGGCTGCCCTACCCTCCCTGGCTTTTCCTGACAGGTATCTGTTCTTCTGTTAAATTACCATTTCTTTTGTTTATTACTCATCTGCTTGTCTCTGCCTTGGAGGGTACAAGTCCCCTTATGACCTCACTTCTGTTGTGGGTCCAAGAAGCCTTGGTGCTTTTTCAGTTTGTTCAGCTTTTTCCTTGCTAAGAAAAAGTGGTGATGTCTAATCTACACTTCTGCTCAAAGGACCAGAAATTTCAAGTCCCAAGGCATGAAAATTAAACATTATTTGTTGTATAACCAAAGTCATATATAAGACAACAGTAAACCTACTAAGAAGACACTCACAGATTTAAGGTAGAGTCACTATGTATCAGAGAGAATGCCAAAGTTGCTATACCCAGAGTTATGCAGCAAAGGTGCCCTGGCATTGACCTATGGAAAGGAGAGAACTAGAAGTAGGAATTAATAAGAAGGGCAAGAAAATAGGCAATTAAGAGAAAAGTACAGGGGCTGGAGAGATGGCTCAGAGGTTAAGAGCATTGCCTGCTCTTCCAAAGGTCCTGAGTTCAGTTCCCAGCAACCACATGGTGGCTCACAACCATCTGTAATAAGGTCTGGTGCCCTCTTCTGGCCTGCAGGCATACACACACACAGACAGACTATTGTACATTCCCGAAAGACTCATGCTTCTGAGACAGACAATGCATGCCCTGAGAGACAGGATACTTGGACCCTCCCACCCCGAGTGTGGTCTACTCTAGGCAGCACCGGCACTATCCAGGAGTCTGTTATGCAGACCCACCAAAATACAATCTACAACGTAACAAGGTCCTTCACTGATATACTGGAAACAGCAATGCTTAAGAAACATTAGACAAACTAAAGCTTTTACTTTGTAGTTCTATGACTTTCAGCTTTGAGACTATTGCAAAATATTTAATCTGAGCCTCAATTTCCTTATCTTAAAAAAAACCTAATATATCTAAGATTCTTGCACACATACAAAATCACACTTAATGAGGAGGAAGAATTTCTGATATCCTCGGGGTAGAGAGAGGTTAAGAGCACTTGCTGCTCTGGCAAAGGACCTAAGTTGGTTCCCAGAATCCTCGTGGCCACGAGGCCACGCAATGGCCTCCAGTTCCAGTGGATCCAGTGTCCTTTTCTGACCTCCATGGGCACGGGGTACATATGTGATGCACATACATATATGCAGACAGATATTTATATATAAAAATAAAAAAGTTATTTTAAAGAAAAGTTCTGATATTTTATTGTTAGTGATGTGGCTGTGGTTAGCAACAGTGTGCTGTGGAATAATCCTTTTGTACGCCGAAGATTTGTCACTCGGATTGGTTTAATAAAAAGATGACTGGCCCATAGCCAGGCAGAAAATATAGGTAGGGCAATCAAGCTGAGATGAAGAAGGGCAGAGTCAGAGGAGTCGCCAGCAGACGCAGAGAAGGAAGATGGGCATGCCATACTGAGAAAAGGTACCAAGAGATGTGGCAAAGCGTAGATAATAAATATAAAAATTTTAAGTTTAAGAGTAGCTAGTAACAAGCCTGAGCTATCAGCCAAGCATTTACAATTAATATAAGCCTCTAGGTCTGTTGTTTGGGATCTAGTGGGCAGGAAAGAAATGTCTAACAACAACAGCATATTAAATATTTCAAAGTAACCAGCTTAAAAAAATTAGCTAGTAGAGAGGACATTATAAGTCTCATCACAAATATTTCTGAGATGGGACTGGAGAATGGCTTAACAGTTAAGAGTACAGACTGCTTTTGCAGAGGACCTGAGTTTGGTTCCTAGTACCTATATCCAGTGGCTTACCACCCCCTGTATTTCCAGCTCCAGGGGATCTGATGCCCACAATTGCAGTGACTCACCACCCCTGTATTTTCTGCTCCAGGGCATCCGTTGCCCACTCCTGCAATGACTCACCACCCCTTGTATTTCCTGCTCCAGGGCATCTGATGCCCACTCCTGGAGTGACTCACCACCCCCTGCTCCAGGGCATCTGATGCCACTCCTGGTCCTGGTCCCTAAGACACTTCACTCATATGCACAAACACACAGACACACATATACACAGAATTTCTCTTTAAAAATATATGAGGTGGGGGCTGGAGAGATGGCTCAGAGGCTTTTGTATTGAGGTATAAAAGTGTATGGAAAATAAATGTGGGCAAGCTCAGTATGCAGAATCCACTGAGTTGCCCTCCTGTTACTAGCTTGCCTCTCTGTGTTTCTTTCTTTCTTTCTTTCTTTCTTTCTTTCTTTCTTTCTTTCTTTCTTTCTTTCTTTTTTTTTTTTATCTCTGTTCCTCCTACGATTTCTATTCCACACACTCTTACCCTGGAACATAAGAACCTGCCATGGCTAGGACAGCAACAGAAGTCACCCAAAAAGGTGGATTACAACACAATGGTGACTCATTCTTGGGACCCCCTGAGGTTCAGTGGTGACTGATTCCTGCCCCTCCCCAAGGTTCAGTTATAATGGTCTGTTCTGTTACTTTAAGAGACAACCATGCCTACTCCCTCCTTCTTGTCTGATGAGGCAAGCTGATCTTCAGCTTCCAGACTGAGTCCTTCCTTTGTGTCTTTCTCTCTCTCTCTCTCTCTCTCTCTCTCTCTCTCTCTCTCTCTCTCTCTCTCTCTCTCTCAAAGAGGCAGTTTCTGTCTCTCCTTTCTCCCCACTTCTTTCCTTTCCCCCACCTCTTCCCCTTCTCCTCTTCCCGTCCATAACCCACTAAATAAATATCCAACTTCACTCTGCATGGTATGCCTATCTGTCTTGGTCTCTCACCCACCATGCGGCTTTCTGCCTGGGACCCAGCTGCCTTTGTGGCCTGCAGTAATCTTGGGACCTGCTGCCTACAGCCTGCTGCTGCTTGGGGACCTGCGGCATGGTTGCCTGGCCTGCTGCCCACTGCCTGCCACTGCTGGAGACCTGCAGCATTTCTGATGCTATGCCCCTCAGGGAATCTGCAGCATTTTTACTTCAGTCATCAGTGGTGACTGGTTCCTGGTACCTTCCTAAGGTTCAGCCCATATCAAGGGGCTGGGAAATAAGAGGAAAAGAACTTTACTTTTTGAGAAAGTTATACTAATGTTCTTATTTAAAATTTTTTAATTTTTTGAGAATTCCATATGTAAGTAGTGTATTTACATTATATCATCCCTTCCTTCCTAACTCCTCCCATGTCCTTTTGCTTTCTCTTTCCTATTCTCTCTCTCTCTCTCTCTCTCTTTTTTTTTTTTTTTTTTTGAGACAGGGTTTCTCTGTAGCTTTGAAACCTGTCCTGGGACTAGCTCTTGTAGGCCAGGCTGACCTCGAACTCAGAGATCCACCTGGCTCTGCTTCCTGAGTGCTGGGATTATAGACATGTGCCACAACTTCCCAGCAGCTTTCTCTTTTTAAAAATTTTGTTTTGTTTTTGAGACAGGGTTCCTCTGTGCAGTCCTGGCTGTCCTGGAACTTTCTCCGTAGTCCAAGCTGGTTTTAAACTCACAGAGATCCACCTTCCAAGTGCTGTGATTAAAGGCATGTGACACCATCTCTGTCTTCTTTAATTTTTATTGTTACATACATATATGTATAATGCATATATGTATAGTTACATAATAGACACATGTATAATGCATATGTATATAGTTACATATTTACACATACTTTTAATGCACACATATACCTATATGTATACACACACACACACACACATATATATATATATATATATATGCATGAACACATAAACACCTGGTCCATTTGCTTGTATGTATTGTATTTGCAAGAACTCACAGGCCGCCCTGTCTCTGAGTCAGTAATGAAATTCACATTAGTTAGGTCTACTAGAAATGATTTCTTTACTTCATTTGCAATATTTTCAGAGCTAATTTGCAGCATCTGCTTAAGTAAACAGAACATACTTGAAAGCAGAGAAGCAAAACCATGTGTCTGAGAAGTTGCATACAAATGCTTGATAGACTAACTAAATCAAGCCCAGATGCACATGTGGCTATACAGAATCAAAGGGGTTCCTTGCCACCATTTGAAAAAGACCACACCAGAAAAATCCAGTAGAATATCTGAGGCCAATGGTGTCTCTTGTTGAGTCCATGATCAGGACATAATTGACGATGGCCACGACACTGCCGAAAGAGCCCAGAGGCCTTCTTCTCTCACCTGCCATGGTTCCTGGGCTTCTGGTAGGCAGTGAGATTAATGCCCCAGAAAGACTCACGTTTTCTATTTGTGGGAAATGGTTCTTAATGATATCAAGTAAGTGTCGAACACTTTAGGAGTTTCAGAGCCTGGAATCCATTATCCAACTTGATATACTTGTTTAGAGCTTAAAAGCAGCATATACTTATAACCACAATATTTTATAGAAAATATGTATATTCTGTACAGTAAATCACAAGGGTAAAGAGATCTGATGATTTTAGTTAAGAGAGATTTTTTGGGACTGGGGAAATGGCTCAAAGGTTAAGAGCACTGGATGCTCCTTCCAGGGGACCCTCATCAATTCCCAACACCCACATGGCAGCTTACAACTGTCTGTAATTCCAGGCCCAGGACATCTGGCTTCTTCTTGGCTTCCTCATGCATGAGGCATCCATGTGGTACACAGACATACCTGCAGGCAAAACACTCATACTCAAAAAATTAATTAAAATTTAAAAATGATTTCTTCATCATATTCTAAGGCAAGTTCTTGGAGGCTTTGGGGTTACCTAATAGCTTAATTAAACTATTTTGAAAGTAGCTGTTTAAATTAGGCTAATCGTGTCTTTTGTTTGTGTCTTTCTTGCCATTTTAGGGAGCTGTGATCTATGGCCATGCTTATGGCTCACGATTCCACCCACACACCTAAGGGGAAGCACATTGCTCAGGCTGAAACAAAGACATTCAGATAAGAACTCTCTCTCTCTCTCTCTCTCTCTCTCTCTCTCTCTCTCTCTCTCTCTCTCTCTTTCTCCTCTCTCCTCTCTCTTTCCCTCCCTTTCTTTCTCTCTAAATCACATTCTACTTCTGTAAATTAATTCCAATGAAGGGAGAATGAGAAGTAAAATTTGAACAGCTGTCCTGGTGCGTTTCAAAGGGTTTTCCTGGTTTATCTAGATGTGAAAATGATTTATTGGCTTCTTCAAACACAGAAGGCATCCCAAAGTAAAAGATCTCTCTTTCCCAGGGGCCATGGTAAGCATGGCCACTTGCTAAATACTTTTGGATGATTGTTAGAAAATCTACTAAACTCTTAAGATTGAATAAGCATAAAACATTGTCCTAGACAGTTTCTTGGCTTTCTTACCTAACTCCATGAAAAATCCAATTAGTTTCCACTTTAGCTCAGTACTTCACCGTTTGTGGTTGGAAGATGCCAGACATCATTTTAGTTATTTTCATTTACAAATCAAAAGATAAATTGGCCTTTCGTGAATCCACACATTACACAGAAGACAGCCTTGTTCCAATCTTTCAAGCTGACAAGCTAACAAAGAGAAATGAGAAGACTATGTGATTCTAAGGGCTAGTTCTCGGTGCCAGGGAGAGTCCCTGGGAAGTGTGTCTTCACACCCACTCCCTTCTGACACTCATTTCTCCACTTGGTTGCGCTGGCTGAGTCTGTGCCTTGTGCAAGCCGTGGTGAACAGAAGCCATATGGTATGTGCGTCTCTTCCTCATTAGAATGTAAGCTCAGAGGGAGAACCGTGTGCAGGAAAACTTAGATGTGTGTGCCCCACATGGTATGTCAGTCAGTGACACATCGCACATGCGACAGCAAACAGCGCAGACATTCCTTTGGGAAAGCACACTGCTGAAGTTGGTTGCTAGAATATCCAGGCCCACACCGAAGTCGAGGACATCCTTTTTTCAGGATAGCAGTGAGACATTTGTCATAAGGAGGTGGCAAATGGGCATGGCCATTGGGACCAACACAAGACATTGCTTGCTAGTGCACTTGCTCTCTCTGACCTGGGAGAGATTGGCCACATCTGCATAGATGTTTATCCATGAAGAGTAAGTTTCACGACTCACTGTAAAGACCACACTGTAGTTTGTACAAAACCTGTGATTTAATTCCCCTTTCTCCTGATGAATGCTTTTCCCGCACAATGGCTGGAGCTAAGAACGTTTGAAGACAGACTTGAACACCCCACACATGCTCTTAGGAACGTCAAGCAAAGAACTCCTATCGTACTAAATTGGTATATCCAAATTGGCTTGTGCTTGCAGACCCTTAAACAAAAATGGGATTAGTGGAACAGAAGCACCGCAGGCGAGGACGGACAGACACCAGGCTGCATACAATGTGCACACTCGGACAAGGGAGAATTGACCCACCATCCCATCGTGCTATCTGAGTGATCCACAATTTAAAACATGAATTGTGTGTTTCTAGGACTTTTCATTTAGTATTTTCAGACCATGGTTGACCAAGGACAACTGAAATTCTGGATCTATTTCAGAATAACCAAAGAGGCAAGAACTGCCAACTCACAGACAGCATTCTGGACCTGTTTCTTTTTCCAACTTCCTTTACATGTCATGACTGTTGGTATTGTTTTCTACACAGCCAAATAATAAAATGTGGTGAGAGGTGTTCTTTCACGACCTTTTCCCCTCTAAGTTATTACTTGCTCATATGGAAGAAGAGCAAACTTGAAGCAAACTATGTTTGTGGCGATGAGGAAGAGAAAGCTCTTTATTTTAGTACTTATGGGAAAGAAAAACAGGAGAATTTAACTTTGAACTTGTGGAGAAATGTATTCTTAACTTATGGTATTCTTAACTGGTACCTTTAAAAAAATCATCCGAGTTTGGCTGAGCATCGAGACAGCTGAGCTCTAGTGAGCTCAGAGCGCTGGCAGTAAAGGACAGCTCTGTGTTTAACAGCTGCGGTGGTGGCTGGGATGGGTCAAGGAGGCAGAGATGGAGGGAAGCGCAGTTTACAGCTCTTTAAATTACAGCTTGTGGCAGGGCCCAACCAGTCTCAACCCCAGGCCAAGTCAGTCAGAGGACGTTCCCTCCTCCTCGTATAATTAAGATCTATTTTTGTTGTAATAGAGAGGATTACATTTTGGCTTATACTTCCTTATTAATGATTATGCCAAAAAGCAATTTATTCCAAAGGGTAAGTGCCAGGATAGCCCCACTGTGGGAATGCAGTCATCCAAGTACAAAACTAGGAGAAGAAAAACAAATAAACAAAAAATAGAATTTATGACCAAGAGCTTCGGAAGCAAGACCTAGAATTAAGGCCAGAGCTACAGGACACTCTTGTCTTTTCCTTTTGGATGACTTGCCAATGGGAACATGCAGGGTAGTCTGCCAGAAATCCTCCAGTCCTCCCAGCACTGGCCCACAATAACATCGAAGCTTGCCTACAGTGAACATTTTAAAGGCCAGACAATGGTTTATTAGAAACTGGGCCAGAGAGATGGCTCAGTGTGTACAGGTACTTGTCAATAAGCCGGATGATCCCAGTATGATTCCCAGGACCCATATGGTAGAAGAGAGAACCAGCTCCCATGCTGTCTCCCGACTTGCTGATCATGGCCTGTATGTGCCCCTCCCCCTCCTCCACGCTCCCACATGAAAGAATAAGGAAATGAAAAAGAAACATAGAAATAAGTGGCTTTTATAAGACATAAGAGCCTGGTGCAAAGGGGATCTGAGGAGCTGAGCTCCGCTGGATTAAATGAGTCTGTGTGTTAGTTAGCTGTTCATTCAAGCAAACACTGAGGGGAATCAGCTAACGAAGAGGAAAGCTTAGTTTAGCCTGGTTCCCAGTCTTGCTTTTCGGCCTTCAGTGAGGGCATCCAGGAGTGTTATCCTGGATAACATGTCATCCAGGAGTGTGATGCTGAGCAAACCTGGTGGGAAAGGGAAAGAAAGCCATAAGAAAAGACTGTGATCCCATAATCCCCTTTGAGGGCATTCCCTCGGTTGCTAAAACCTCCCATAATGCCCACTTCTAAAGAGTTGTTGCCACCTGGGAGAGTGCCAAACTGAATAGCAGACTTTTGACACATGGGCCTTTTGGGGGACATTTAAGATCCAAAATATAGCAGAAACCTAGTGGGCGAAGCAGAGAGATGAATATATAACTTTATGTATGTGTTGCTTAGATAGATACATTAACAGGTGGTACAAGCATAGGTATAAATAGGTATTGTTGTCTTTTAGCAGAGTCATGGAAACTGGCTGACCACTCTCTGGAAGTCTGGTTGCATCTGAGCCCCCACCCCCTCCCTGAGCAGCAGTAAGGCTGATTGATACAAGCCCTCTGTATGTGGCAAGTAAACCAAACATGGCCGCACACAATTCCTAGGTTCTTTCTGGCCGTTGAATAACTGCGTGGGGATTAGTTAATCCTCAGCCTTGCTCTTACAGCATAGAGAAGCAAGTTTCAAAACGAGTTGGATCACATGCCCAAGTGTTTGTTAGCTAAACACTGACTGACAAACAGATCCAATTTTGCTTGTGCAATTCCTTAAATTTAATGAATGTCATCTTCGCTGGTCAGAAATTAATCTGGAGGTCGATAGTGCACATCACAGCCAGGGTCCTTCCTTGTGTGGTACTCATCATAACCAACAGTGGACATGGGGCTTCCCAGGAAGCAACTTTGGGATCCACTTTAAGGATTAAAAACTGTCTTGCTTTACTCCTTCAACTCTGTTCAACCATGCTTGGAGAAGGACTTTAAAATATTGGCAACCATTCATGTATCATGCACATGCCGAATTTTACCAGCAAAGTTCAAAATCAAGTGTTCAACATTCATCATGACATCACGACATTGGCCCCCAAAGATTTGCTTCTGTCAGTCAATACAGTTGGTCCTCCATGTCTGTGGGTTCTGAATGTGAGGATCTAGTTAACCTCAGATTAAAGATATTTGGGGGCTGGGTGAAAGTTCTATTGATACAGGACTTCCAAACATGAGGACCCAAGTAGGTTTCTGGGTGTAATGACGTACACTTGGAATTTTTTTTCTTTTATTGAAAACAGATTCTTCAGTCCGGTACTCCAATGTGGGTCTCTGTCTCTGTCTCCTTTCATCGCCTGATGAAGTTTAATATTCAGGAGGATGCCTATATGATTTTCTTTGGGTTCTCCTTCTTATTTAGCTTCTCTAAGAACCCGAATTATAGGTTCAATGTCCTTTATTTATGGCTAGAAACCAAATATGAGTGAGAACATCCCATGTTCCTCTTTTTGGGTCTGGCTTACCTCACTCAGGATGGTGTTTTCTATTTCCATCCATTTGCCTGCAAACTTCAAGAAGTCCTTGTTTTTTACTGCTGAGTAGTACTCTAATATGTATATATTCCATACTTTCTTCATCCATTCTTCAATTGAAGGGCATCTAGGTTGTTTCCAGGTTCTGGCTATTACAAACAATGCTGCTATAAACATAGTAGAGCATATACTTTTGTTGTGTGATAAGGCCTCTCTTGGGTATATTCCCAAGAGTGGTATTGCTGGGTCCATGGGTAGGTTGATCCCAAATTTCCTGAGAAACCTCCACACTGCTTTCCAGAGTGGTTGCACAAGTTTGCATTCCCACCAGCAATGGATGAGTGTACCCCTTTCTTCACAACCTCTCCAGCAAAGGCTATCATTGGTGTTTTTGATTTTTGCCATTCTGACAGGTGTAAGATGGTATCTTAAAGTTGTCTTGATTTGCATTTCCCTGATCGCTAAGGAAGTCGAGCATGACCTTAGGTGTCTTTTGGCCATTTGAACTTCTTCTGTTGAGAGATCTCTGTTCAAGGTCCAAATCAGGAGCAGAAGGAGAGAGAGCACAAGCAAGGAACTCAGGACCGCGAGGGGTGCACCCATACACTGAGACAATGGGGATGTTCTATCAGGAACTCACCAAGGCCAGCTGGCCTGGGTCTGAAAAAGCCTGGGTCAAAACTGGTCTCGCTCAACATAGCGGACAAGGAGGACTACTGAGACCTCAAGAACAATGGCAACGGGTTTTTGATTCTACTGGACCTATTGGTTTCGTGGGAACCTAGGCAGTTTCGTGGATGCTCACCTTACTAGACCTGGATGGAGGTGGGTGGTCCTTGGACTTCCCACAGGGCAGAGAACCCTGATTGCTTTTTGGGCTGACGAGGGAGGGGGACTTGATTGGGGGAGGGGGAGGGAAAGGGGAGGGGGCGGTGGGGAAGAGACAGAAATCTGTAATAAATAAATAAATTAATTTAAAAAAAAGAAAAGAAAACAGATTCTTAAGGCGTGGTGGCACATGCCTTTAATCCTAGCACTTACTAAGCAGAGGCAGGTGAATCTCTGTGAGTTCAAAGCTAGCCCAGTCTTCAAAGTGAATGCCAGGACAACCAGCCAGGGCTGTTACACAGAGAAACTCTGAGAAAAGAAAAAAAAAAAAACAGAGTCGTCAAAGATAGGTTCTTTTCTAACACACTATGCACTGATTATAGTTTCCCCTCCCTTTACTCCCCTCAGCTCCTCCCACATCCTGTCCCCTCTATATCTATTTCCTTTCTGTCTCCCATAGAAAAGAACAGGCTTCTAAGAGCTAACAACCAAGCATGACAAAATATAATAAGATGAAGTAAAAATTATCCTCACAAAGTTGGACATGGCAACCCAACAGGAAGAAAAGAGTCCCAAGAGCATGCGCAAGAGTAGGAGACCTACCTGTTCTCACAGTTAGGAGTCCCATAAAAATGCTGACTTAATAGCTGTAATATATACCCAGAGGAGCTGATGCAGACCCATGTGGGCTCCGTGCTTGCTGCTTCAGCCTCTGCAAGCTCATATGCACCTTGCTTAGTTGATGCCAAGGGCCTGTTCTCCTGGTGTCCCCTATTTCCTCTGGCTTACACTTTCTGCCTCCTCTTCTGTAGGGTTCCCTGAGCTAGGAGAGGGATTTGATGAAGACCTCCAATTTCCTACTTGCTGCCAGAGGAAGGATGGCAAACATTTGTAATCCCAATGCTGAGGGTGTGGAGTTGGGGATGACTGGGCGGCCAGTCTAGACTAACTGGTGAGCTTCAGGCAGGTGAGAGATCCTGTCTCAAAGGAGGAGGACCGCCGTCCAGAGAATGATGCCTACGGTTGTTCCCTAGTCTCTATATGCATGTTCACATGTACATGCATACATATGAAAAAATATGAAAAAGAAATATTTGAAAAATATCACCAAATACTGAACAGATGTGGTCTTTATTTTCTTGTTCTTACAGTAAGCAATGCCACACAACTGTTGATACAAGCACAGTATTCACATTGTAGGTGTAACACTACACATTGTAGGCATGTTAAAATGACCTGGTGATGCCATAAAGCACACAGAGGGGACGCATGGGTTCTGTGCAAACACTGTCCTCCTTTAGATGAGGAACGTGAGCATAACAGTGTCTGTGGAGACGAGACTGGTGTCTGGGGATACCATACACTGATCTATGGAGATGGAGGAGTAACTGTATGTGAGCGGCAAGGCACATGCTGATAATTTCAAAATACATTAGTGCTTCTGCAAAGTGAGCTGAATATCCCTCACTGATGACTCATGACTGAGGAGGTGCAGTTTCATTTAGGAACATTGTAAGGTATATTACAAGGCAAGTTAGGGTTAGACTACCAAGCACAGTGGTTGGCTTCAAGGAGTTGCTTCAAGTTTGCCAAGTTGAGCAGTTTGAAGAGCTTGTAAATCAACACGGCCTTGCCAGTTGGGCTTCTTGGCCATCAGCCGCTGGGGTTAAGATTTAACCGTTCCAAATCATGGTTGGGTCTGAATTTCCAAAACACTTGGAGCACTGGAAGAAAGCCCGCAGCCAGTTCATGATGGGAACCTGATAAACCTGTGTCGTATTTTCTTCGGGGAGAACCTGGAAGGTCATTTATTGGAAAAGACTGCCAACCATTCCTTTGAAGAGATGGTTTAAATTGTGTGTCATTGCAAATTGTTTAAGTATTTATAGCTAATGTTGTTGTCCGGTTGTTTGTAAGAAAGAATTGATTTTTCACTGGGGAACGTCTGTGTTCCTGAGAAATGAGCCAAGTCGTCCTTGCTTCAGTGGAGTTTTTATAAAGTTATCGCCTGTGTTTCTGTGGGTGCGCCTATCACAGACGGCATGTGAAGGCTGGAGGATTCTCTACTTCCACAGTTACATAGGCTTTAAGGAGCAAACTTGGGTCTTCAGGCTCGAGAGGCAAGGACCGTTGCTGCTCAACCATCTCTCTGACCCAAGCATCCAGTTGACTCTGGCAATTCAGAAGGTGGGAGCCACAACCCTCTGCTGGCTCAGGCAGACTGCCATGCGCCCTTCCCAGGCTAATGCTGCATCGAAGAGCTAAGCAAGATGCTTCCTTCTCTCACTCTCCCCTCCCCCGGCATAGCTGAACTGATCCCAGAAGTCATAAGGGCATGGAGCTCCCTGGGCTCTAACAAAGCAGAGTTTCCCAGCCCCCATGTCTTCAGTCAAGGCTGTGGTTCAGAACAGCAGCAAAGGACAGGAACATTTTAAAGACTGTCTTCATTTAAAATTACTTTCAGAAACATTCACAAACTCATAGGCCAGTGTAAGTCCCTGTCTCTGGCCTCCATCTTTGGAGGCCCTGCCCCTGTGCCCACCAAACCTTGGGGGCGAGGCAGCTCCCCTTGGGGCCACCGGAAAGTGCAGGAATCCCATTAAAACCTGGATACCCTTTAATTCAGCTTGTTGTGATTTGGCTTGACTGGGATTTTTGCATCAGCAGAGAGCTCACATTAGGAAAATTCCTAACAGCCAGTAGCAGCCATTTCTCATATTCTCACTCATGCTGGTTGAAAGCCTCACAGTTAGGGCGGAAGTTAATGTCTCTGCAATGAAAAAGGCTGGAATGGCATTGGCCTCCTCTTCACCCTGTAGCATTTACTGTTTTTTCTTCTCACATCCCTGTCCCCGGAGGAAAATCCAGAACAGTACCTGTCTGTATTGGTGTGTATTAGGTGTTCCCAACTAACAAATGCTGTGGGTACTGGCCCAGAAGCCCCGCCCCAGTCTTGCGCATCACTAGGGAAAACACAAGCCTTGCACTTCAGCTCTGACTTCTTGCACTCTGAGGCTCGCTAGACTAGCACGTGTACTCCCTTGCTCGATGTCTTTATTTTGCGAACAGAACACCTCCAAGTCCTTGTGTCCTATCCTGGTGTTTATTTGTGCAGACACCCAAACACTTCAGTCTCACTGTTGGCACAAATCCGCTGTTTCCATTTAATTACTACTGTGATGGTATAATGCAATCTTGTTTCAAGTAAGACCCCTGCTGCCAGCCACAACTCAAGTATTTCCTTTTGTGGAAGGATTTTCTGCAGTATCTTGACTTCTGAGAGGCCATCTTCTTAATAGCCTGTGATTTCAGGAGATTTTGAAGAGCAAGAACCTCTTGTACCTCTGCAGTGTTAAAAGTTTAGGCAGGTATCAGATGGGGCTCTCACGCGCGGATAAACACACTTGATATTCACTCTTAACTTTATTACTACTGACTCACTGTGGAATCATTTACACTACTCTAGGATGTGCAATCGAAACCCTCAGTGGTCTGTGAACACTTATTTACCTCTGTGTTTAGGTGAGATTTGGGGATAGATGTGGACAGAGACAAAAGCAAAACAACAACAAACCACCAGGCTATCATAGAGTCACAGCCTACTGCGACAGACCTAGAGTCATGCAGATTTGGTTAGAGTTCAATTAATCCCCATTGTCTGTCTGGTAGCACATGTGAGTTACTGTCATGTTCTATGGCATCATGGGAAGGAGCACGCAGGTTAATCAGAAGTCACAAGCAGTCCCAGCTGGGAACTGGAAAGCCAACTTGGGTCTGCAGCATTTCATTGGTCCAGTCTTTCCTGGCTAGGGTAACGAGCAGTTTCCAACCAAGCAAGGGACCTCTGGAGCTTCATTTGCTATTCTGGAAGTCTGGTGAGGCGTAGAATCATCTCCTTTGACAGTCTGTTTGTGGGGAAGAGCAGGGAGAACTCGCAGTGAGATAGTTTCACGAGACAGTCCAGACTTGGGTGGATTTGGATCACACTATGAGTTCCCAAGGTTTACTCAAAGCTATTAGGGCAGTTGATTTTATTGACCTCCCAGTAATACCATGTTTAGTGTGGATGGATGTTTTAACTCTTACCCTCTCAATGCAATGGCAAGACTATAGATAATAGTAAATGCTTTCGGGTCTCATGGATCTCTTTGGATGGGAGTCAACCACATTGCTTTCGATTACGCCGTGACTGACATTTCCTTGCATTGCAGAATTAGGTGTATCATGGCATGGGCTTTTTTTGTTCAAATTTCCCTTCCTCACTCCTGAAATATACACTCTCTGAAAAACAAAAACCAACCAAACAAGCAAACAAACAAAAACTAAACCAAAGGGTAAAGATGATATATACTATGACTATGTGTTTTTCTTATTGGCTGATGAACAAAGCGTTTTCAGCCAAAGACCAGGCAGAATGTACCTAGGCAGGAAATACCAACAGAGACAGAGAGAGGGAGAGAAGGCAGGGGAAGAGACACCACGTAGTTGCCGGGGAAGCAGGATGTGAGGTAACAAGCCACAAGCCTGGTGATTTATATTTTTATAAACTAATAGAACTGGGTTAATTTATAGTGAAAGCTAGCCAGTAAGAAGCCTGAGCCATTGGCCAAACAATTGTAATTAATATTAAGCCCCAGAGTGGTTACTTCATAAGTGGCTGCAGACACCGTTGGGCAGGGAGAAACGGTTCAGTGGGACTGTGGAAAGGAGTGAAGCCTTTCATCTACATAAAGACTGTGATTTCTCAGGCAGATCTGCAAACAATAGCCTAGATTTAGGCTTTGGGATATGCGAACATCAGTATCATATACAGGAGTACATATATACATGCATCAGTATCACACACAGGAATATATATATATATATACACCAGTATCACACACAGGAGTACATATGTACACACATCAGTATCACACACAGGAATATATA
>NW_026068006.1:1772245-1809532 GCF_014885135.2 Alexandromys fortis | reverse complement strand
TATATACCAGTATCACACACAGGAGTACATATATACACACACCAGTACCACACACAGGAGTACATATATACACATATCAGTATCACACACAGGAGTACATATAAACACATATCAATATCACACACAGGAGTACATATATACCAGTATCACACACAGGAGTACATATATACACACATCAGTATCACACACAGGAGTACATATATACCAGTATCACACACAGGAGTACATATAAACACACATCATTATCACACACAGGAGTACATATATACACACATCAGTATCACACACAGGTGCACATATAGGCATGGGTGTATTTAATGTTGTATTAAATGTACAGAATTGAGATATTAATACAGATGTGAGAATTGTTCCAACAAACATCACACTTGTTATCAAATTGCTGCTCCACTCAGAATTTATTTTGAGATTTTAATTGTTTTCTAGATAGAAGTTGGCAGCTTCTGCCATATATAATGACCATGGGCCAGAAACTCCACTGAAACAGATCATGACTGCTGGAGGCAGAGTCTCTTAAGTGTCCTCCTCACTTACATGATAATAGTGTGAAAAGTCTATTGTCCTGGACTCAGTGTCACTGTGGATAGGTTTTCTTTCTTCTGGAAAGGGTCACTTAAGTGCTAGATGAGTTGGATGCTACTCCAGAAGAGGAACAAATCAGAACTTTGATGTTTTTAGTGTGAGACCATCACTGTAGAAAGGGGCGGGGAGAAGTTGGCTGGCGAGGCACTCCTGGGGCCCTCAGAGACATAACTCTGGACAGGAACAGACATACTGAGGGCCAGGAAGCTCCGGCTGGGAGGCTCCTGTATGGGACACGCTGTTGGAGGGTGGCCTTTCTCAATGAAGGATGACTTTGGCACTAGTGGTGGCAGCAGGAATAGACAAGGCTCTACTAGTGGGCTCCAGCAGGGCCCCTGTGGGTGGCATCTAAACTGTGTGCAGCTCCCCAGCATCTTGACGTTGCCAAGAGAACATGAATGACCCCCTCAGAGTTCTGAGACCCCCTGAGCCCTAGTGCACTGCTTCTCTGGACATGGAATAGACAACATCTCAGCATTCTGAAGCAATAGGCAGACGAGAATTTAAAACAGATGGTCCCGGGGCTGGAGAGATGGCTCAGAGGTTAAGAGCGCTGACTGCTTTTCCAGAGGTCCTGAGTTCAATTCCCAGCAACCACATGGTGGCTCACAGCCATCTGTAGTGAGATCTGGTGTCCTCTTCTGGCCAACAAGCATACAGACAGACAGAACACTGTATACATAATAAATAAATAAATCTAAAAAAAAAACAGATGGTCCCATCAGGCTGAGCAGGAACCAGGGCACTGTGACTAACCCTCAGGAGAAGTACCGTCCAGCCACAGGGTTGTGGCTCTCAATTCTGGGCTAGGACAAAAATCAAGGATTCCACTAGCTCTGCTTTAGCTATGGCTTCCAAAGATGACCATCCCCTCCACAGCGGGGACCCTCATGCCACAGCTGACGGTGTTTCCTGAATCTGATTCTTCCGTCATCATTCTTGTGTACATGAGATCACCGAGTGCCCAATGAGAGCTGGATTGGAGGAGGAAAGCTGGCCTCCGTGAGCATGCAATTGCTATGAGGAAGCTCAGGTGTTACTTTTAGGAACTGGACAGAAGGGTCGCTCCAGTGCCACACTGGGTCTTGATCACAGGTCGACATCATGATCGAGAAAGATCAAAGCTCTAAGGCGTATAGAACAAGTCTTCTCTCTCTCTCTCTCTCTCTCTCTCTCTCTCTCTCTCTCTCTCTCTCACACACACACACACACACACACACACACACATACACACACACACAAGTTCACATACTTCACACACAGGCACACATGTATACACATATGTGCACACCCTACACACAGATGTGTACACATCCCACACAGACAGATATAAACAGATGTTCACAGACCACACACACAGGCACACACACACGTGTGTACATGTGGTAATCTGTATACATAGTAGGTTTTTTTTTTTCAACATAGGGTTTCTCTGTGGTTTTGGAGCCTGTCCTGGAACTAGCTCTTGTAGACCAGGCTGGTCTCGAACTCACAGAGATCCACCTGCCTCTGTCTCCCCAGTGCTGGGATTAAAGGCATGCGCCGCCACCACCTGACTGCATAGTACTTTTGTTGATAGAAATCTTAGAAAAGAAAACAGAAAATTGCCAAATGAAATTAAGATTTTTCTCTCCGAAAGCAGACTCCTAATGCAGCGACAAAGTGGGAAGCCCAGCCCCATGAGAGAACCCTGCTTAAGGCACAGGAGCATTCTCTCACTATTCTGGTCTCCAAGCTTCCTGAGTCAGATGCTCCTGGATGTTAGATGAGGTCAGCTTAAGCTAAGGCAGCGGGACATGTGACCTGTCAACTTTGTTTTTACATCAGAGGATCAAACACCAGAAAGTGGTGCTTCGTCTCCCTGTGATCCATGTTCTTTACCTAGAAGTCCCAGTCTCCTGGAATTCTTTTGAAATCCATTTTTCCCCAGCAGCAACTGTCTAACACCACATTTCCCCAGCAGAGGGGGGCCTCAATTCTCTGATATGAAAACAAGTCCGTTTGTCCTTCCATGTCCGCAGGCAGTGATGTCAGATTACTTCTGAGTTCCACCAAATAGGGTGGTATAAACAAATTTTTTCATAACCATTTTTTCTGATTATAAAAGTTTAATACACAGTATTAGTTACTTTGTCGCTGTGATGAACACCATGGCCAAGACAACTCAGAAAAGGAAGGGTTGGTTTATTTTGGCTATGGTTCCAGAGGGCAAGAGTACATGGCAGTGAGACATGAAAGCTGAGGGCCCACATCTTAAACCATAAGCACAAAGTGCAAAGAGTGACAGATATTCAAATGTCCAAGACCATGGGGGACAACTCATCCATACTACCAACCACGTTGTTATTATTATTATGGTTTCTATGTTTCAGTGAAAATTCAATGACATTTAGACACTACCCTAGTGGCCACCACTATATCTCCGAGCGAGGTACTTTTAGCAAGCCCTCACACCAATGCCAAAAAGGGGAGGGGTTGTTTTTCTGCTCCACATAATGGAAGAAAAACGGTGAGAGATCTTGTCCATATCAGACACCAAGTAGAAGACAAGGCCAGTATTTTGGGGCTTGTGTGTCACTTATTCCTAGATGAAAATATTTTTTTTTCTGCTACAAGGGATTGAACTAAGCATTTTGGGCATTCTGGCCAACTTCTCTATCACTGAGATACATCTGCTAATGGTGAGATCAAGACTTTTAAGTCTTTTCTCTTTTTGACCCCTTAACCTATTAAAAATTATTTATATTTAGCCTATGTTGGCTCTCACTGTTGACAGTTACTGCCTTGCTGGTCAGTATTCTATTTCCTATTTTGAAAACAATAAATTCTCGGAGATTCAAGAACTTCACAATCCTCCCTCCTTCAGGAACACTTCAGGGGAAGGATATGAATCTTCACTGTGGAAAAGTGGAATGCAGACCTGGGAAGGCTGGTTGAGGTCTAGAGAAGCCAAGTGGAAGCTGACTTCCTTGGCAATATTTTGTAGTACCTTTGTAACAAACTGTCTGAAGAGCAGCTGTCTGTACTGCCGATGACCATTGCAGAAATGAGTTTTAGAAGTCATATAATGACCATTGAAACATGTGGGGCAAGATGGCCCACGGGTTTATTTCATCTTGATATAGATAGGTGCTCTTGACTGTAACTGAGTAAATGTACAGCCCTACAGCTTGGCTTCTGCCCAGGTCTTTGTGACTACTAGGACATGGAAAAGAGAGGCATGATGGAGGTTTTATTTTGTATAGTTCTCAAGTGATGTGGTAGTCCCCTCTGTATGTTGTGAATGTGTTTTATTATCATTGGTTAATAAAAAATTATTATTTTTTATTATTTATCTGTGGCAAGGCAGAATAGAGCTAGGTAGGAAAACTAAACTGAATGCTGGGAGAAAGACGGCAGAATCAAGGGGATGCCATGTAGCTGCTGAAGGAGACAAATGCCGTAACCTTATGGTAGGCCACAGCCTCGTGGTGATACATTTATTAATAGAAATGGGTTAATTTAAGATGTAAGAGTTAGTTAATAAGAAGCCCGAGCTAATAGGCCAAACAATATTGTGATAAATCAAATTTCTGTGTGATTCTTCAGGTCTGGGTAGATGGGAAATGAAGAAGTAGTCTCTGCCTACACTCAAATACTGGAAACCCAAACCAGAATGCCCATTTACCATGGGTTGATGCCTATGTTGACACCAGAACACTTGGGTGATCACATGGTCATTGCTATAGTGTCATGGGGATTGTGGGTGCGGATGTCATCCATCACTCAGATAAAATGACAGCAATAGCAACAACAAAGTCTGGACTCTCCATCTGTGCTTTGGTTGTGAGACTTAATGTGACTTTTGTTGAAACATGCTTCAGAGGTAAAAGTGGCCTCTGAAAATTACTAATGGTCATTGGTCCAGGGACAATCTTCCTAAGATACCCTGCTTAGATTTTCTCTTTCTTTCTTTCTTTCTTTCTTTCTTTCTTTCTTTCTTTCTTTCTCTCTTTCTTTCTCTCTCTCTCTCTCTCTCTCTCTCTCTCTCTCTCTCTCTCCCTCCCTCCCTCCCTCCCTCCCTCTTCTCCTCTCTTTCTTTCTTTCCCCCAGATTCAGGGACAAGATAATATGTTTACAAATAATGTTGATATTACCATGATATTCATGTTTATCAAACAAAAAAACATAAAAATGCTCTTTGGGGTCTCAAAGAAATGGCTAAGTGCTTGCTGTGCAACAATTAGGTCCTGAGTTTGGATCCCATGTAAAATCTAGGTGTGGCCCCATGTGTCGTTAACCCACACTGGGCTGGGTTGAGAGAGTAGGGTTGGAGACAGGTGAGTTCCTAGAACTTTCTGGCCAGCAGTTTAATGTGTGCACCCACTCTCACACAGAGGGAGGCAGTCTATTCTAGCATGTGTCCGAGGCCCAAGCCTCCTCGGACTTCCTCTCCCTGACTATGCAATCATTTCACATCTCAAGGCAGAAGTTGATGCAGTCCCTGCGGGAGGTCAGGCATGGAGCCGGAAACGGCCCAGGATCTTGATGAGGAGGGCAGTCATCAGCTGCCTTTTGTCTGGCTTTTCCTGCTGGCCCTCCCAAACTCTTCCTGGCAAGTGGCCCTTTGAAGACAAGTGATGAAATTGTGCACACAATTATTTCTCCCAGCTCTTCTAGAAAGAGAATGTTCCTTGCCTCTGGGTCCCTCACATTTTTTACGATGTTTCTTCTGTAGCTTAACATGGTGGCACTGCCAGACTGTGCCACGTGTAACTAAAATGCAGCCATTCAGACGGTACAAATTCATATATATATGAATTTGTCTTGAAAGATCCAGGCAGTGGTGGCACACCTCTTTAATTCCAGCACTCAGGAGGCAGAGGCAGGAGGATCTATGTGAATTCAAGGCCAACCTGGTCTACAAGAGCTAGTTCCAGGACAGGCTCCAAAGTTACAGAGAAACCCTATCTTTAAAAAACGTCTTGAAAGAAATGAATAGGATGCTGATGAATGAGGTAAGCCTGCTAGCAGACAGGTCAACCTAGCTTACAGACTCCAGTAATTCCCGTCTCTCTGCTAGTTTGAGACAACAGAATTTACTGTCAAGACCTGAGACTGGGTATGGTTGCTCATATAATCTAGCATTGGCAGGCTTAAGAAGGATGATCTCTGTGAGTCTCAGTCCAGCTTCGGCTACATAGTGAGTGAGTTCTAGAGAGACATATAAAAACTCTTAAAAATAAAAAAAGCACTGGGTTCAAAGCATGCTAGAATACACTCACACCATTTATTCTGAAGTTCAAATGTGATCTTCTTTTGTTTGCTAAGCACAACCTGGAGTCCACACTTGCACACTCTGCCCCGTGGTTTCCCTCTGCTAAGAATACCTTTCCTGCTCCTGTCCTTGGTGACCTCTGCTTCTCCAGGTCCGAGTTTTCAGCCGGCAGGAAACAGCCTTCCTTCCTTTTCCTCCTTGTCCACACAGCCTTGTGTAGGCAGGCAGGGGTTGTGTGGGTGCTGCGGCTGCTGCTTCAGTATGTCCAGTGTGTCTTGAAAATGACACCAGAGAAGCAGCCTCCTGGCTGTCGTGAATATCGCTGCTGCGTGTATGAGTAAGCAGATCTCTCCTGAGAGGTTGCCCCAGTCAGTGGGGTTGTGGAATAATGGGTTGATCTAATTTCCAGGAGGAATGACAAGAGTGTTGTCCACTGCATCCACGCTACTCCATACTCGCACCCAGGCACCGTCGGGTTCTATTTCTATTTCCACCACCACTGCATATTCTTTCTCACTCTCATTCTTGATCTCAGGCTTGCTCTCCTTCTGATATAAAAGTCACCCTGATGTGCCGAAGTCATACGTTTGCATTTCCTACTGTTTAGCAATGTCAAGCATTTTTTTTTTTTTTTGGATGCTCAGTACACCTTCTATATACAGTGTTCTGCCTGCATGTATTCTGCATACCAGAAGAGGGTGCCAGACCTCATTACAGATGGTTGTGAACCACTGTGTGGTTGCTGGGAATTGAACTCAGGACCTCTGGAAGAGCAGCCAGTGCTCTTAGCATCTGAACCATCTCTCCAGCCCTGCCCCTTGACCATTTCTTCATCATCTTCAGAGAAGTGTCTGGTCAAGTCCTCTGCCTCCTTTTGACTTGGGTACCTTTTCTTTTGCTGTTGTTATTTTAAATTTTAGGTGTTACTAATGAATCCTCAATATTAACCCTTTATCAGATTTACAGCATGCTAGCATTTTCTCCCATCGTAAGGTGGCTTTTCCCACTGTTGATTCAGTCAAACATTAAATCTGAAGGCAATTTCAGTGTCAAGGTTTAGAACTGAAAATGTTGTAAATGTTATAGAAAACCCAATTCCTCAAATAAAGCAAGCACGTCTGAATTTCCTCTGTCCTCTGGGCGCAGAATTTAGATGGTGAGGTGTTGGAGCCTCACATTGTCTATTGTGTAAAGCACAATGGCCTCCCCTAGAAAGGACTTAATTTTGTTTGATGAAGGAGAAATAGTGTGAAAAAATATAAAATAAGCATGTAGGTGCAGAGCCTGAGGCAGATGGGCCCCCCAAATAAATAAGGGAATGCAGAATAAACCCTATAAGGACTGAAGTCTGGGGCTAGGTCCTGGGCTGAAGCCTGCTATTATTTTTGCTAAAGTGTTACATTGACAAATAGCTATGGAAATATTTTCTTTCTTATCCATAGATCTGTGTTTCTATCCACTTTGGTCAGAGAACCTTTTGCAGTGGGCAGTAGTTAATCCAGGGACTCATACAAGTGCTCAGCATCCGTGATTATGAGCTCTCAGCTCCCATGAGACAGGAAAGCTTTAGAAACCACTTCAGGAGGGTGACTGGAAGGACAATCAGGGCTGGAGGATGTGGAGAAGTTATGCGAAAGAAATACTAGGACATGACATGGCCCTTGGACTCAGGGACTCATAGCAGCAGTTGCTACCCGCACACAGGATCTGTAAAGATCAGTCCAGAGGAAATTCCATTGCAGATGTGGAGGGGCTTACAAGGTGCCACTGCTATCTGGGGAGCGATTGTCAGTTGGTAGCTGCTGGGGACGAAGTACTTTTCTTTGGGGATGTGACCACTGGCTGGTGTCATGCTCCAATGGATGCCCCACACCTAAACACAGCACGGGCATTAATTAAACACAGTGGGTTATGAAAAAATAGAAGATAAAGGGGGATGGGTTAGAGGGGTCTGTGGGACATTGGGGTGAATATAATCAAAATGCAATGGACCCATGTAAGAAAACCAAGAGCCAATAAGGAAAGAAAAATAGAAAGATATACACTCATTTAAGAAATTCATGCTTATGTATAGCAGGTAAAGAGGGGCTCCCGCAGTACAGTCCCCATTAAGACAGGAGGAACAACAGATGTTCGAATGGCTAATTATGGCTGTAAAGGAACTTGCTAGCAAATGTTATAGGAAAAGAAACAACATATTTTGTTCTTTTATTTATTTCTTAAAGATTTCTGTCTCCTCCCTACCACCGCCTCCCACTTCTCTCCCCCTCCCCCAATTTTGTTCTTTTTTTTTTATATACAATGAAAAGCTGTCTTTAAGAATTCAAAGCTTTAGTGCACAGGCAATGAGAGTCTTGGACAGTCAATCAATACATAGGCCTAACCCATGCATATTGGTATAGCATTCTGCCTGGAATGTTTTGTGAGGTATCCTAGAGTCTCAGGCAGCATGGACTAGCCAACAGGGAAACAGAAAGCTCAAAACCTTCCAACCGCGTCGTCACATTTGAGTCCTACCTAAGTCGATGAACAACGCCAGAGCAGATGCAAACATCTGGAACCTTTTCTGAGATCAAAGGGAGCTTAGCTTTACAGCTGTGTAAGAGGAAGGCTGCAGTTTGTCGGAGAAGTGTTGACCCGCTCGCCTCCACTCAAGTCAGAGACGCTGGGGAGAGGCCCAGACATCAAAGTGGGCATGTGATGGGCAGTGAACTTAACAGAATATAGTTCTATGTTTTCAAGTTGTTTTATTTTACAAAATGTGCCACTGTAATACCGATTAGGTGACTTGCATGTAATGAGGATAGCTTACCAGCCAAGCTTTCCGAGAAGCATCTCATTTGACCCTGAGCAAATCCACGAGGAAAGACACTTAAGACTGTGACATCAGTCATGTGACTTGTAATACACAGCTGTATTAAACTGTCATTTGAAACCAAGGCACCTTGTTCTAGCTCTGGCACTGTGGTGATGAGCTGTACCATGGAAGCCTAGTCAGATGTGAGTATTTCACAGACCTGCCAACCCTGAGAGCTCAAGGAGGATCGGAGAGCAGTTACCCAAATCCTTTACATTACGGATGAGGACCTCCACACCAAAGGTCAAGAAATTAGCCAGGAAGTGATGGTGCATGCCTTTAAACCCAGCACTCCGGAGGCAGAGACAGGAGGATCTCTGACCTTTGAGGCCAGCCTGATCTACAGAGTGAGATTCAAGATAACCAGGGCTATACAGAAAAACCCTGTCTCAAAGAAAAAAAAAAAAACAAAAACAAAAAAGTCATGACATTACAATGGTAGACAAGGCTAAAATTCTACTGAATTTCCCCCTTCTCTCCCTCCTTCCTTCCCTCCCTCCCTCTTTCCCTTCATTTTGAGACAGTCTCCCTGTACAACCCAGGTAGCTTTGAACTCACTGTGTATTCTAGGCTGGTCTTGAATCCACACCCTCCTGCCTCAGCTTCCCGAGTGCAGGGCTTTCAAGCAGGAATTGCCACATCCGGCATTCTAGTGACTCCTAAATTCAAATTCTTTCCTCTTCATCCAGTGTACTCCAAACATTCTCCTCTTACCCCAGCCAGACAATTTTAAGGTATCTGTACGATACCCATATACACAAGATGAATACTCGGTTCCCCTGCAGGCATGCCATAGCCACAACTGATTCCCTAACTGTGGTCTATGACCATAAACATGGTTCAGAACAGCAGACCTTTAATGTCTCCCAGGTTTTGTGAGGAGAAATGTGGAAATTTCAGGAGTGGCTCACTGAGTAGTCCAAGTTCCAGGTCTCTCATTTGCTGGCAGGATGGCTACAGCTGGGGTCTGCAGGCATCTGATGCAGATGGAGCGTGTACTTCCAAGACGGTGCTCACATGGGTCTTGGCAGGAGGCCTTGGCGATTTCTCACTTCAAATGCCTGTTTGATTGGCAGTTTGGTTGCATGCCACCCAGTGGAGAGTGGCTCAACTACTTGAAAAGGTGTCTAAGAATCTGTGGCCAGATAATGAGACCTGCCTGCCCTATCTGCCTCCTCCCTTCTGTCGTCTGGAGTCTCCTAGGCCCGAATGTGACTCAGACATAAGTCCTGATTAGTCCGAAGCAATCGTAACAATCAATGTCCTCTTAACAGTGATTGTTCTATCAAAGGACACATGGCCCCATCTTGGAAGGGACACATATGGCGAGCTTTCCTGGGAGATTTGATGGAAGGGCTGTCCCTAGTCCTCCTTCCCTTCTTGCCTCTCAAAAGGGACACGCAGTAAGAGAAGGAAAGTTTTACATGGGTCCTTTCACAACACCAGGAACCATGATGTCATGAGTCATTCTAGGACCACGAGTCTGAGGACAAGGGGACTGCGGCTCAAGGGGAATCCTGGAGGCTGCTCTTTCTTGATGATGTTGCCACGCCCAGGACTTTTCTGCCAGAAACTCACCTTCAATTGCAGGGCACTTTATCCATTGAGCCATCTCTCCCCAGTCCCTGTATTTCTTAGTACATGAGATAATATGTCTTGTTTATTGTTGAAGCCATTTTGAGTTGTGCTTTCTGTGGAAGGCCACACAGCCCTGTCACTTACCTGGAAGTCAAAGTCTGCTCCAAGTTGCAGAGTTAGTGTTTTCCAGGCCTGTTTCCCGGTGAGAGCACATGGCATTTTGTATTCAGAATGACCCATGCTTGTATACCCCAATAAAAAAGGGAGGAGGGGAGCTTGTCCCCCTTCTCATTCATTGAGAAAAACAATTGCTTTTACCCCCCAAATGTTTTCCAGTTATTTCCATTATTTTCTATCATACGGACAAATTTGAGTTCAGGGTGAAGGGAAAGAAGAGGGAGGCCAGGGCTTGACCATTTCTCATCCTCCACTTACTCTGTACGCGGCGTTGAAGCTGCCCACTCCTCCCAGCCTCCTCTAACCAGCCGAATCTTCCTCCCGCTTTAGAGTTTCAAGTCACATCTTGTTCAAGAAATGCGAGTGCACAGCAATTTCACGTCCCTTTGATCTGTAGCTCCTCTGCAGTCAGAACAACACATTTGCTCACCACCTGGAGACATCACTGGGTTACACATTCCCTATTGCTTGTCTCTTATTTCTTGTCTTCCCTTGTACATCCTAAACTCTTCCGGGGTCTGAGGCTCCATATGGTGGCACCCTTCTTATGATGAATGCTTACAATTAGATTCTGAAGCGTTGACTTGAAAGAAGAGAAATGTGTGAATGGAAAGAGGGACAATGGGAAAGCTCAGAAAAACGTCGTACTCCTGATCTGCTCCTAGAGCAGATAAAGTCACGGCGGGTGCATGGGATTTCCATGCCTTCGGATGACCAGGGAAGCCATGGTTCTGCACCCTGGTATCATAAGGGAAGACAAGAGAAGCTGAGATGGTTTACGGGCACTGACTTACTGTGCTTTCAGACTTGGCTGTTTTCTCTAGCTTTCCATATTTCCTCAGACTGTTCCTAATGCCCTAAGGCATGGTCTGATTCACACCTTTTTTTTTTTTTTTTTTTTTTTTTTTCAGGGATTCTATCCACTGCCTCTCAGGATTTAAAGTTACAGTAAAGGCCTTGGAACAATCATCACTTGTTGAAAAGCTTCTCTACAGGTTCCAGATGGTCTGATAAATGGTCACAGTAGAATACAGGCTAATTTCCAGGAACGATAGCCTCTGTAGGGACTTCTTGCTGTTTTTGCAGAGTGCCCTTTATCCCGTAGGCCCTGCTGAACACTGCATGGTTCCTGGAGCATCATGTATGCCTTCAGGGGTGTGGCTAGAGTTGTAAATTCCATGTTTGCAGTGACCTCCTTCTGGAGGACCAAGAAGCGAAAATGTTTCAATAGAATTATTTCTGGGGTATCAAAAGACTGCTCTCACAAATAATTCCTTCATGACATAGAATTTCAATTTAAACCCTCTACAAACTGAGTGAGGAAAGAGGCTAGGCATCCACCCATCCAGAGCAGCATTTCTTTTCTTCTTTTGGTTTTGGTTTTGGTTTTGGTTTTTGAGACAGGGTTTCCCTGTGTAGCCCTGGCTGTTCTAGAACTCACTCTGTAGACCAGTCTGGCCTCGAACCCAGAGATCTTCCTGTTCTTTGCCTCCTGAGTGCTGGGATTAAAGGTGTGTGCCACCACTGACTCAGATCAGCATTTCTACTAAAATTTTTATTTTATTTTTTATGTATGAGTGTTATGTTTGTGTTTGTGCCAGTGTACCTCATGAGTCCAGGGATGGTGGGGGCCAGGAGAAGTGCTGGATACCCTCAGACAGGAGTTGTTTATGCTTGTGAGCTGCCATATAGGTGCTGGGAATTGAACCTAGGTCCTTTGGAAGAGCAACCAATGCTCCCAGACTCTGAGCAGCTCCCTAGACACAACATTTCAATCCTTTATATGCAAAGAAAACATGTATGGAAAGTTACCTTGCTAAAATATAGGATTTTTGTTTTTTCTTGACATCTTTTAGAAGTGGTACATCTAAAAACAATCTGGTTCTCCCATTTTTCTAGTATTTTTCTGTCTTTGTTTTTCTCATTTTATACTTTTTCTCCCTGACGTTTCTAAACGTTCTCCACCTCCATCCTCTTCTCGCTGACTTTATTAACATTGTCACTCTTGACTGATGACCTCAGTGTGGAAAGATGCCAGAGCAATAACAGGTTCCACTGCTCAACTTGATTTAATTAAAATCAATCAATTTATGTGTTTGCTTATTTGTTTAGCACATGCAAGTATGTGTGTTCATGTGTAGGTACATGCATTTATGATGTGGGAGTCTTCTGTTTTGAGTTGATTTCATTGGTTAATAAAGAAACTGCCTTGGCCCTTGATAGGACAGAAAATTAGGTAGGCAAGGTAAACAGAACAGAATGCTGGGAGGAAGTGAGGCAATCGCCATGCCTCTCCTCTCTGAGCCAGACGCGATGAAGCTCCAATCCAAGATGAACGTAGACTAGAATCTTCCTGGTAAGTCACCACCTCGTGGTGCTACACACATTACTAGAAATGGGTTAATCATGATGTGAGAGTTAGCCAGTAAGAGGCTAGAGATAATGGGCCAAGCAGTGTTTAAATGAATACAATTTGTGTGTTGTTATTTCAGGGCATAAGCTAGCCAGGCATCCGGGAGCTGGGTGGCAGGAAGTGGCCCACAGCTCCTACAACACATTTATATTGAGCATATGGAAGCCAGGGGTCAAGGCTAGATCTCTTCCTCTATTGTTCTACGTTACTGCTTGGAGAGAATCTCACACTGGACCTGAAGCTTGCCAACTGTCTAGACTGGCTGACCAGTTGAACACTGAGGATCCTCTGGCCTCTATTTCCCAGCACTGGGCTTGTAGCTGCTGCTTTCCACACATTGTGGGGTTCTTAGTGCAAGCCATCCTGTTTCTGTGGCTCTTACTGCACCAAGCTGCCTTCTTGGCCCACCTGGCTTCAGCTCTCATACCCACTGGGCGCTTGATAACTCATTAGAAGACAAAGTGGGGTGACAGATTTTTTTGATGTCTCTTCAGAATATCATTATCCTGGGATACAGTTTTCATTCTCTTTCTTCATAAACCCTCAACTCTTCCCAAGGGCCTCAGTGTGTCTGTCTCTGGGCTTTGCCATGCCTTATGCCAAGCTCTTGAGGACAGTGGCATTAGTTCTGACTCAGCTCACAGTGAAGACCAATGTGAATATTTCTGCTCTGCAAATTCAGTTTAATTAATGCCGGAGAGAAAAGAGAAATCGCAAGGCTCAGGCGCACTGCCTGACTTTTCTGCTCCATGGCTGCCAAGCCTGGTCACAGTCCTGCAGGTCTTCTAACTTTGCATTGAGTGGGATGAATAGATATCCTCATATGATCAGGCTCTAAAATAGAACTCAAAATGAACACATTTTGAGCATGAGAGTGTTTACCTAGTAGTAATGATATGTGTATCTCAATGTGCATGAGGTTACAAGTCCTCTGTCCTGCTGTAGACAAGCGAGACAGACTCCTGGACAAAGTAGCTAGCACTCAGGAATCTTTACTCTTAGCACTCAGTCTCAGACATCCATGCGTGCAGGTCATCTGGGGCCAGGCACACAGAGTGATGAGGAGGAATGGGGAATCACAGCGGGAATCGCAAGTCTCAAAGACAGCAGAGGCAATAGAGACAAGGTGGCAAGGCACATTTCTGTGTTTGCTACAGAGTTCATCAGTGAACACAGCCTAAGTCACGACTAGACAGTCTCACACTGGAGCCTTACTGCTTCATTTTGTTCTACCTAGCATTCAACAAAGCACACTGTCTTATGATGAAGGAGGGTTGAAGTTGCCATCCTGTGTTAGCCTTAGTCATAAAAGACCAGAGAAGAGAAATGTGTATCACAGGAACATTCACTCATGTGTTTATGACCACACTTCCTTCCGGTTGTTAGAGACTGTAATAACCACATTTCTCCAGTTGTTAGAGACTGTAGTGACCACACTTCCTTCTAGTTGTTAGAGACTGTAATGACCACACTTCCTTCCGGTTGTTAGAAACTAATGATCACACTTCCTTCTGGTTGTTAGAGACTGTACTCGTTTTTTTTCTCATTGCATTCACTTCCTATTGCCAATGGCCACAGATTTACTAAATGCTAGGTGATTTCTTTTTTCATTTTTTGAGGCTGGGTGTAATCGTGTAGCCCAGGCTGAGGATCCAAAAGTCCTCATCATGTCCTTTCAAACACCCTGCTCTGTTATTCCCACTTCAATACAGAATCCCCAAAGGAGAAGGTACAGATGCTTCTTAGAGGCCATAGGCCCTTTCAACCTACCCATGAGCCAGAGAAGCTTGCCATTATGACACTTTCTTGGCATTTCTCAGAACAGCACATTAAATGAAGGACTGGTGAAGGAGGCTTGTCATACTGACAAGCCAAGACCAGGGTTGACATTCCTGGTGACTAAATAGAGGTGCATATCATATCATCCACAATCATAGAATTCATTTTAAACGTGATTTGGGGCTGATGGGATGGCTCAGTTGGTAAAATGCTCACTAAGTAAGCACAGGAACATAAGTTCAGATCCTGAGCACACATCTTAAGAGGCAGGCATGGCTGCAGGCATCACAACCTTGGTGCTGCAAGGTAGAAGCAGGATCCTGGGGTTTGCTGGTTAGCAACTTCAGCTGATGAATGAGCTCCCGGGTCACTGAGAAACCCTACCTCACAGGTAAGGTGGAAAGCAGTCTTCAAACATACCCAGCGGCAACTTCTGGACTCTACATGCATATGCACACATGTGTACATGCACCACCATATACCACACACATATTAAAAAGTAAATTAATTATATGTTCTTTGAATGTTAAGATTAGGTCATGTGTATCCAAGTATACCTTTAATTAGCGCTCAGTAAAATTTGCTGTAATGAGACTAGTGGTAGATGGGTACCCACCTTCCAAGTCTGAGGCCTTAGTTCAAACAGATAACTGCAACAGTAAATAAATACAACAAAGTACTTAATTGAGTAGTGGTCGCTCATGCTTTTAATCCCAGCACTAGGGAGACAGAAGCAGGGGGATCTCCGAGTTTGAGGCCAGCCTGGTCTGCAGAGTGGTTCCAGGACAGCCAGAGTGACTCAAAGAAACTCTGTATTGAAAAAAATAAAATAAAATAAAATAAATAAAAACCTAAAACCAAAAACCAACAAACAAATTCAAAAACTGTTGAAATGAATAGTTTTCTGAATTCTGACTATAGAGACTTGAGTGGTTAAGAGCACGGCCTGCTATTCCAGAGGTCCTGAGTTCAATTCTCAGCAACCACATGGTGGCTTCCAATCATCTGTAATGAGATCTGATGCCCTCTGAGGAAAAGACCTGGTCAGTCATCTCCATCAACTTAGACCATGAAACCCAATATGGACCAGTTCAACAGAACTGCCACATACGGGCTGCCCATACATGCCAAAATTTTTTTAGAGACTTGAGAGGGTAGTCTTTGGGTACTATTCAAACACTTCTTTGTCTGCTGTTTGCTTTGTCCTCATATGGTCCTTTCTCCTGTAGCAGAAACTAGTGAAAACAAGGGGTTTGGAGGTGTACCCTTCACTGGTGAGGAGGCATGGCATGTGGTCCCATTATTTTGGTCCTTAAAGCTATAAATACTTCAGAGAAAGTCCGGATGCTGCAGAGCCACCACTAGGCAGGTCCAGTCATGTGCCCAGGTGAGTACTGATGGGGAAAAAAATCTCTCACTTTACCCCCTAAAGCCTCATCCTGACACCAGCTTATGAGAATTTCTACTATATTTTATGCGAAACTTCTTGAAGTACATTGCAATAATGAACTAAGAACAGACCATGTAATAAGTGCCAAGAGTGGTACTAATTGATGTATAGACCTCTGCTATCTAATAACCAGACGCTGTGTGAGGATGTGCCAGAGTCTCCCCATTTATAGACGGGTAGACTGATACAGGGCTTCATTTGCAGAGACTCCAACTCAGCACCATCACACATCAGACAGCGTGGCACTGTCAAACTTCAAGGCTTATGTCTCGGTTTAGGAAAACATCAGAGTCCCAGTGCCATCACAGCTTGTCCCGTGGAGGCAGAGGAGACCAGCCAGGAGTCTCAGCTGGTGGCAGTAAGGCCACGAGTGCTTGAGAGTCCACACTGGAGGACTCTGTGAGGAGTCCATGTCCCAGCATAGTCCTTTGTGCCACCCTGGCTGGCAGTGGCAGGGTGTGACCTTAGGAATGGCATGGCCTCTGGTGTCTTGGTGCACTATCTTCCTCCAGGCTTTGGGATGGGAAACTTCACTTCTTGTAAGCACACTGTCACTATTTTTCACAAATGTCATAGTTTCAACAAGAATTTCAAATCCTATGTCACTGCCCCGAGACAGGTGAGTGTCCATGTGGAGCAGCTAGGCTGACCTGACTGTGTAAGGAGGAAGGACTGTGGCCTTCTTACCAGGCTCTGGAATAGACTCACTTCCAAAGAAAGTTCCATAGAGCTCCGTGGGTTCTCTGAAAAGCATTTGGGGTTTCCATAGCCATCTTCCAGAAAGTTCCCAAAGAGGGATTTCCTATGCATTTTTCCACAACAACAAAATCAACCAAAAAAGAGGTTCAAGACAGGGGAGGAAGAGACGGGTGCATTACTTGAAGAAGTTGGGCATGGTGGTGCATACCTTTAATCCCAACATTTTGGAAAATAAAGGTAAGAAGATCTCTGTGAGTTTGTGGCCAGCCTGGTCTACATAGAAAGTTCCTGATCAGTCAGAGCTATATGGTGAGACTCTATCTCAAAAACAAATAAATGGAAAATATGATAAAATGGAGAGAGACAAAAGGAGGGGCTCACTCATACAAAGGAGTCCCCACCCACGTTGCCACTGCAGATGGCCTACGAAAATAAGGATTATGAAGATGTAGGAAGTACTTAGTCCTAATAAGTTGGGTACAAATAACAGCTGATTGGTCCAGTCTGGGTAGCAAAATGAAACTTTCTGGGACTGTTTATCTTGGCAACTGAAACAGGAGCATTCCCAGGCGTGTGCTTAGTGGTTCTTCCAGGAACACAGAATATGTGGCACCCCTCCCCCCGAAGTCAGCAAACAGTTCCCAGGGTGCTTTCTGAGTTTAGTACTAATTAGTGATTTGGGATCCTTCTTGTACACTAAGCTTTTCTTTTTTTAAAAAAAAAAATGTTTTAAACTTTTTTTGTAAAGTCCTGTTTTAGTTTCCTGTATTTTATTTTTGTTTTTTTGAGAATGAGTGTCTTGCCTTCATGTATGTCTGTGCACTACGCATGTCTGGTGTCCACAGAGACTGCCTCCGTGTGGGTGCTGGGAATCTAACATGGGTTCTCTGCAGGAGCAGCCAGTACTTTTAATCACTGAGCATCCTTCCAACACCTTAAACATATATCATATGTTTCATATATTATATATTTCAGCCACCTATCACCCACCCATCCACCCACCCACCCACTCATCTATCCACCCACCCACCCACACATCCAGTGTGCAGAGCGGTGCATGTGTGCCAGGGCACACACAGAGATCAGAAGACAAACTGTGAGAGAAGGAGAGTCTTGTCTTCCACCACGTGGGTTCTGGGAATCAAATTCAGGGCAACTCTTTTGGCAGCAAGCATCCTGACCCAAGGAGTCATCTCACTGACCCAGGCTTTTCTTAAAGTTCATATTCCCTCTTTTGATTGAAATCTGTTGGCAGACAGCACTGATGATTGATTAGTTATTTGCCATCATGGAGTCAATGGTTTTGTTACCCAGGTGGTCCAGATTCACCCAGGACTGTATTGAAATCCTTATGTCAGTATCTAATTGAGCAACTGGGCTGATTGCTAAGAAGGAAACCCCAGTGCCTAGTAGATCTGATTCAGGGTTAAAGCTTCTGGTTGTTCCCTCTTCTCATAGAGAAACTGTCAGTAGATGAAGCATAAATCCTTTAGTATTGGAATTCCTGGCTTCTTTAATGATAAAGGTTTAGAGGGTGACAGGTTCAAGGTCTTACAACCCCAGAAGCTGATTCCAGTCTCTACAGACCAGAACCATCACTCACGCTACACGAGCTAAGGCTGCATGCTTGTTCTTGGCTTCAGTTTCCAGTGGCCTGGTGTCTGGCAGCTAGTGTGATGCTATGATGTGCTCCCTACAGCACAGACCAGAGCCAGCTAAAGCATACAGATCCAAACAAAGAGCCATCGCTCCCAGACCTTGGGTGTCCCTTAACTCTAGTTTCATGGCTCTTTTGAACCTCTGTGTTGAGAGTCTCAGCCCTTAGGGCCTGGCAGCTCCCCGAATTCCTCCAGTCCAAAGTCCCTGCTTTCACCTCATCACAGCCACCATGTGTCCATCACCCTTTGCTGATTCTGCTGTCTCTGCTCGCACTGTCTCTGACACCAGCTATTCTGTCTCAAAGAACTCTTTGTTTGCCCCATTGCCGCTACTGATGCAGGTACCACCGTTAGCTCCCAGCTTTTGCTGCTACTACTGCTGTTGCTGACACTCGTCTGCCTTCTCTTTTCTGTTACCAATTTATCTTTCTGTGCTTATGACAAAAACAAAAACAGGAAAAGACCGTCATTTAGGAGAAGCCTCTTACTGGATCTAATATTGCTATACAGGGGGTAATACAAGAGAGTATCTCCCAACTAACTCAAAAAGTGAACTAACTCCACATCCTCTCCAGCAAAGGCTATCACTGATGTTTTTGATTCTAGCCATTCTGACAGGTGTAAGATGATATCTCAAAGTTGTTTTGATTTGCATTTCCCTGATCGCTAAGGAGGTTGAACATGACCTTAAGTGTCTTTTGGCCATTTGAACTTCTGTTGAGAATTCTCTGTTCAGATCAATGCCCCATTTTTTTTAATTGGGTTATTTAGCATTTTAAAGTCTAGTTTCTTGAGTTCTTTATATATTTTGGAAATCAGACCTTTGTCTGTTGCGGGGTTGGTGAAGCACTCCCAGTCAGTAGGTTGCCTTTTTGTCTTAATGACAGTGTCCTTTACTTTACAAAAACTTCTCAGTTTTAGGAGGTCCCATTTATTCAATGTTGCCCTTATTGTCTGTCAATACCACTTTTGGGAATATACCCAAGAGATCATACTACAAAAGCATTTGTTCAACTATGTTCATAGCAGCATTATTTGTAATAGCCAGAACCTGGAAACAACCTAGATGTCCCTCAACGGAAGACTGGATAAAGAAAGTGTGGAATATGTACGCATTAGAGTACTACTCAGCGGTAAAAAACAATGACATCTTGAATTTTTCATGCAAATGGATGGAAATAGAAAACACTATACTGAGTGAGGTAACCCAGACCCAAAAAGACGAATATGGTATGTACTCACTCATAAGTGGATTCTAGCCATAAATAAAGGACATTGAGCCATAAAGTTATCCTCCTGATATTGGAAGAAGACAAGATTGCCAGGCAAAAATTAGAAACTTGGGGTTGGGAATGGAGTGGGGGTAAGGGGAAATGGGGAGAAAAAAGTGCGAAGGGGAGGATGGGGAGAGCTTGGGGGAATGGGACGGTTGGGATGGAGGCAGGGTGGATATGGGAGTAGGGAAGTATATATCTTAATTAAGGGAGCCATTTTAGGTTTGACAAGAGACTTGACTATAGAGGTGTTCCCAGGTGTCCATGGAGATGTCCTCAGCTAGGGCAGCTGAGGAGAGGGAGCCTGAATTGGCCCTATCCTATAGCCATACTGATGAATATCTTGCATATCACCATAGAAACTTCATCTGGCGAAGGATGAAGCTAGAGACAGAGACCCACATTGGAACACTGGACTGAGCTCCTAAGGTCCAAATGAGGAGCAGAAGGAGGGATAACATGAGCAAGGAAGTTAGGACTGCAAGGGGTGCACCCACCCACTGAGATAGTGGGGCTGATCTAATGGGAGCTCACCAAGGCCAACTGGATGGAGCATGTGATCAAACCGGACTCCCTGAATGTGGCTGACAAGGACTGACTGAGAAGCCAAGGACAATGGCACTGGGTTTTGATCCTACTGCATGTACTGGCTTTGTGGGAGCCTTTGTTTGGATGTTCACCTTCCTAGTCCTGGATGGAGGGGGGAGGACCTTGGACTTCCCACAGGGCAGGGAACCCTGACTGCTCTTTGGACTGGAGAGGGAGGGGAAGGGGTTGGGGGGAGCGGGAGGGAAATGGGAGGAGGGGAGGAGGTGAAAATTTTTAATTAAATAATAAAAATAAATTAATTAATTAAAAAAGTGAACTAACAGCCATAAATATTCTCAAATCCTCCAAGCTCACAGGACCATCCAGAAAAAGAGTGCAGAAAGATTCTAAGAGCCAGACAGACGTCTGGGAGGGCTAGACAAAAACACTGTCTTCTGGATTCTCCTTGACAGGATCTCAGCACTCGGGAGCTCCCAGCTGGTGTGGTGCCTGCATAAGACAGTCAATACTCAGCATGGAATATGGAGGGGCTCACAAGTCCCTCCCCCAGCTGAGCAGCTATTGACAGTGATGGCTTCGCTAAGGAGAGTCAGCTTTCTTTAAGGATGTGCCCCCTGGTAGGTCAACTATGCTCCAGAGAATGTCCCCACACCCACGAGTACAAGGGCAGCACAGATTGGAATCAGCGGACTATAAAGAAGAGAGCACACAGTTGGGAGGGGAGCTGGACGTGGGAGGGTTTAGGGAGACAAATAGGGTGTCAATACAATCAAAATACAGTGTCTGCATGTATGAAATTCTCAAAAATTTAGGAAAAGTATTATATAAATGTGTTCTTAAAGTGCGTGGTCTAGTTACCTGGCCAGAAACGGGTGTGACAAGCATATTTATATCAACCATGGAACAACCCTTTATGCAAAAAAGGACTATATTTGCACCACTCACAACACAGTAGTTCATGCAAATGAAAGATGGTGTTCGTATGAGTCCTAGGCTTTCTATTCATCTTTGGAGGAAGTGCTCCCCTCCGGCTTGAGGAAGTGTAGTTGCTGGGTGGGACCATTGAAAGTTCACTGAAGTTAACTTACAATCTGTGAGACTTTTCCAAGGCTGCTAGGCTGTCTGGAGTGGTCATGGCTAGACCATGACTTCTGTGGCTGCTGGAGTGTTCTCAGAGTGCTTGTAAAATGTGCCAAACAGCCCAGCAGCCATGAGGCATTCCAGCCAGTTGATAGTAAAGGCATCGTCTGGCTGACAGCTCCCTGCGCAGGGCTGCCAGGCACAAGGGAAGGGCCTATGAAATGGCCAGGACATGACAATTTTAATCACCTACAGAAAGCAATAAGGAAAACATAGCTCAGCCGTGCCGTGTCTAGCGCTGTAGCCAGTCCTTGACAGCAATGCACAATGCTTTAACAGCCCTTCATTCTCACTTCGGTACCGCAGGGAGAGGGGAGCCCTTCTGACCTCTCCTGGTTAGAATGAGCCCAGACTCACAAGATGTTGAATTAACATGATTCTGGTGGAGGTCTCTTATTTAAAAAATTTATTACTATCACGGGTACTGCATTTGGGAGGCAAAGGCAGGCAAATCTCTGTGAGTTTACGAACAGCCTCGTCTTCGTAGTGAGTTTCAGGACAGCCAGCGCTATGAAGAGAGACCCTGTCTCACAAACAAAACAAAAACTAAAAGAATTATCAAAGCAGTCTACGTTGAATTTAATTGTTTTTCATTGTGTGTGTGTGTGTGTGTGTGTGTGATTTGCCTCCATGTATGTCTGTGCACCATGTACATGATGCCTGGTACCCACAGAGGCCAGAAGAGGGAATCAGATCCCCTGAAATTGGAGTTATGCAAGGTTGTGAGCTACCATGTGGGTACCATCATGGGGCCTCAGGAAGAGCATCCAGCCATTTTAACTGCCGAGCCATCATCTTTCTGCCCTTAGAGTGATTTTAAAAATAATTTTAGTTTTACTTTATTTAAAAAAACTGATCTGAAAAGAGACCCAAATACTTAGTTAGTGCTGATGCGAAGGTGTCATGAGAAAGCACAGGTCACAGTGCCAGAGGGGGCAGTGCCAGAGGATCGCCAGAGTAACTGAAAATGTCTGAGAATTCGTTTAACTGCCTGAAAGGACCCTTGGAAGGTACTCATGAAAAAGACTTGGGCAATTCTAAGATTTCAGAGGGTTCAGTTCAAGCACGGAGAAGCATGTATTAATGCAGTAACAACAGTCCCTGTGTCGCGGGAAGGCAACTGAGCAGACTATGGCTATCCACTCTGCACAAGTACGGGACCTGAGGCATCTGCTAGAGTCCAACAGTCCCAACAGTGTAAGGGGAGTCTCTGTCAACATGTGAGAATGTTTCTGACAGTTCAGGATGGACTTGCTAGCACATTCAGCACAGCCAGTGGAATCAGTCACCCCTCCTGATGTACACCTGTAGAATCCCACCGCTGTCATCCTTGGAATCCAAGGCTTTGTCCCCAGAGCAATCAAATTTTACCAGGTTATAATGAAAATGTCTTTCCTTCTATGAGGCTGGGGATTGTGACAGAGTGCCATTTGGGCCAGGAACATTCTCTTACTTTGACATGAAATTCCCCTCTGTATGCTGTGAATATGTTTTATTACCATTGGTTAATAAAGAATCTGCTTTGGGCCTATTGCAGTGCAGAATAGAGTAAGGCAAGGAATCCAAACAGATAGAGGAAGAAAAAGGCAGAATTAGAGAGATGCCATGTAGCTGCTGAAGGAGACAGATGCCCCTGATCCATACCAGTAAGCCACAGTCTCAGGCCAACACATAAATTAATAGAAATGGGTTAATTCAAGATGTAAGAGATTGCTAGGAATCTGCTAGAGTCATTTGCCAAGCAGTGCTTTAATTAATACAATTTCTGTGTGATTATTTTGGGTCTGGGCTGCCGGAAATGAACAATCAGCCTCCGTCCACATTCCTTATTGCCGGTAACTTAGCCGGTCATGTGTACAATCATCACCACCAAGAAACAACCACAAGAGGCAGATATTAGTCCAGACATGTTTCAGAAAGTTAGGGTCCCATTTTGGAGTATAAATTTCCATGAGATTGTGGGTTGGAGCTGACCCAGAGGATAATCCTGGAACAAAAAGTGGAAGGAAGGTCAGAGAGAGATAGGACAGAGACTGATGAGGGTTTCAGTGCTACAGCATAGTTCTTTTAAAATTTTTGGTGGAACTGGGGATGGAAAAGGGGAGCAGTGTGAGTTAAAAGAGAAAAAGTAAGAGAGAGAGGCAACCACTGCAGATGAAGCCAACATGTACTTCTTGTATTAGCTCCTTTTCTGTTACTGTGACAAAACACTAAGGGGGCACTGGTGCACACCTGTAATCCCAGCACTCAGGAGACAGAGACAGGAGGATCTCTGTGAGTCTGAGGCCAGCCTTGTCTACAAAGTGAGTTCTAGGACAGCCAGAGCTATATAGTAAGGGCCTGTCTCAAAAACAAACAAAACTCACAATAACCATTCCATCTTATAGAGGAAATAATCTGTTTAGGCTTATGGTTCCAAAGGAATAAGTGCCCATCCTAGTAGGGAAGTGTAGTAGCGAGCAGCAGACATGGTGGCTGGAGCAGGAAGCTGAGTTCATGTCCCCAAACACAAGGATAAAGGGGAGAAAGCCAACTGAAGCATTTTTCCAGGCTTTCTTCAGCCTGTCCCCAGTGACTCCCTTCCTCTAGTAAAGCTGCACAACCTAAATTTCCCTCAAACAGTGCCACCAACTGGACATCAAGTGTTCAAACACCCGAGACTATGGGGGACATTTCTCATTCAAACCATACTTCCTTTCAACTAAGTTTATTGTAATGAGAATGCCTCAAGACCATGATGAGACCTTGAGGCAGGAGGAAGAGCATTAGACAGAAAGAGTAAAAGGTATGGAGAATTATGAACATGATGAGCCTTAAAGGGGAGGGAAAAGACGGGCTTCATTAATAGTGAGGATAAAGAAAAGAAACACACAGAGTGATAGAGGAAGTGAGGAATGGCAGAGGGAGCTTGGGAACTTTTTCAGAAAGCTGTTTTTTCATCTGGACCAAATCTCACCAAGGAGCCCTAGGCTGGTCCTCCTGAGTAGTCTCTGACCAACCCCCAGAACCAAAGAAAGGTCTTTCTGTGACTATGGTGGGAAGTTTCTCATCACACACTTTAGTTCATCAGTGTATGTGCCAAGGAGCATGGGGGAGTTGGCGCCATAAATTGACACCACTGTTATCCCAGCATGGGATGCTTCTTAATTCTGTCTCAGGAGTGCTCCTGGGAGGTGTGGTCTGGTTCAGGCTGTGGCATCAGGCCGAAAGGTTCAGATGGGTGTTCTACAAAGTTGAACAGGCAGTTGTTGGTTCTGTGCTTATTAGTGAATCATACATTTTTAAAAATTGTAGACCGTGGATTTATTGACTTAGGGACAGAAAGTATCATGGGTGATTCCTCAGGGTAGGGACAGAAAAGGCACAACAGGTGCAAAGTGGCGAGGATGAATTTGGTGTGTTATCTCTTGAGGTGAAATTAGCTATGGTCATTTGTGTCCCTGAGGGCTCTTCAAACAAGGTATTATAGATCTACCAGTCTGTAAGGCTGTGCCAACCCCAAGGCCCACCGGGATTTTAACTGGAGGCTCTGAATGTATATGACCAGTGTCAGTGCTGGAATGTGCCCTGGGACACTTAGACAAGCCTTGAAGGTCAGGAAGGGCTGGCATGAATGGGGCCAGAGGATAGATGGGTGGGTTCTGTAAGATTAGAGCCTTCTGATAGAGTTGATTCTAACATCAATGCTACTCTGGGAGAAGAGAGGCAGGCTCAAGCTTCCAGAAAATCCTTTCCCTAAAGACTTATAGAATGAAAAAGAAACACTAACCTCCAAAGAGAGCGTTCTACTGAGCAGAAAGGTTGGAGATTTGGGGGGTGTCACAGGTTGGAAAACAACCCCAACTTTTGAAGGAATTCTGAACTCTGGGGCAGGAATATTGAAAGTGACTCAGGGTTCAAGATGGAATCACTTCAGTGTCAACCAGAGCTCTGATGAATTCATTCTCAATTTGATGTCCAATTCTCCTTGGCTGGTTTGACATAGGGGAAAATGTCCTCCCAATGTCCCTAGAGCACCCCAACATCCAGTGTTCCACAATGTTCATAGAGCACCCATTTGGGGGAAGAACAAAGCAATCTAGCATGGATTTCTTTTCGTCAGGGCTTGTATTTAAGACAGTTCTTTATTTTGTTGAAACCTGAGGACAGCCGGACTTCCTGGCTCCCTTTGGGCACCATCCTGCTCCTCCAGGGCAGGCTCTAGCCAGGCTTGCGAGTCTGGCTTCACCTTGGTTGTGTGCTCGGATAACACGCACAGGGCAGTCCAGCTTTTCAAGCATAACACTTCTGTATGGAAGTGCAAGGCAGATGTGCAGAATGATTTTTCTTTCTCTGAAGAACTCGGAACCAAAGTATTTAAAACTCCACATTTCTTCAGATTGTGCAAGCTTTGCAGGTCCACAATGAGACATGTGGGTGAAGGAAGCCAAGTCTAAACATGCAATCCATTAGCATTTCCCATGTACCTAATACTCATAATCTACTGCTAATTTATATAATCTGCTCGATACTTTTGAAAATGAAGCAAAGTTTTATGCTGTGATATTTTCCACTTGGGAATCATTTCAATACCCCAAGAGTTTTGGATTTTGAATCACATTTATTTATTTTGGGAAACCGCTTGTGTGCCACAGTACATACAGGGAGGTCACAGGACAGCTTGTCAAAGTCACTTCTCTCCTTCCACCATGTGGGTCCCACGGATCAAAATCTGGTGGTCAGGCTTGGAGGTGAACGTCCTTTCCCACTGAGCCATCTCACTGGCCCCCATTTAGCATCCTGGAATTTTGACGTAGGTGTGCTCAATTTACATGAGATAACTTGAATGAAAAGATAAATCTTCTTTCTCTATCAGACAAGGACCACAATGCAATTCACCAATTATCTTCCAGCCCTCTTGACCTTCTGTGTGTTGTGTGAGCTGATGGTCATCCTCCGAACTCGGAACATGACTCCTGTTACGTTTTCTCCTCCTGCCTCACACTGATTGGAGAAGGGACAAATGGGAACTATGTAGGCAAGTTTTAGGCAGAGCAGCAGGACAGGGGAGCTCAGTAGAATCAATGTACAGTTTGACTCATGGAGGCTGGTGACAAAGACCCTCATCTTTTTAGCTCAGTCAAGGGCTAGCACCTAAAAGGTGCTGCTCAACGCTGCTCAGCTCAAAGGAGTCAGGGTAGAAGGTTGGCTTGCAAGCCTTCCAAGTGAAGAAAATCCTTGCATTGATTTCTATTACTTGAATGCCTTGCTACATTGCATTGTTTGAAATGTGTTTGTTTAGGGAGTGGATGTATATTTAATATTACCTTGAAATTACTACTTTTCTTCATCATGTGCTGCTGCTACTTTTTTTTTGAGAATGGGCTAGTATCAAACTCCCCAGGTATCTGCGCATGACATTGAATTCTAATCCAGGTGTATACCACCGGACTATTCCATCTTCTAGAGCCAAAGCTCTTTCATGATGAGCCACAGTCTTTGAAAGGTACGGACTCTCATTTTCAACAGCGGCATTTTACACCTAACACTTCTGTAAAGCAGAGTGTAAAATGCTAAATCCTGCTCAGGAAATACATTGGAACCCCCACCCCCAGCAACTCCATGTCTGGCGTCCTCCAGGGTAGAAGCGGAGGAGGAAGGGAAGGAGAGAGTGTCAAAGGAGCAGGAGATCTGAGCTATAAATACATATTTGGCATGCCAAAGCTAAAGCCAATGCTGAGGCAGCCACAGAATTCCAGGTAGAGAGGCAGACCTCAGAACTTGCGGAGATTTTGTTTAGACATGCCTTTTTCCTCTCTCCCCTCATCGCAACCAGCAATTAGACTCCTCCAGCCGTTTCCAGCTGGAAAAGCTCAGGAGACTCCACAGCTTAGAACTAACAGAAAATACAGAAAAAGAATGCTTTGCCCACAGTTATGGTTCTAGGTATCCGGAATAGGGCCAAGAGATGTGCGTGACCGGAATTACTTTTCAGTTGCTAGAGAAGGTTTGAGGATATGGAAATGCTGTCACAGGGCAGTCAAAACTGATAGGACAGGGCACTAACTGACAGCCTGAGGTAGTCAGCCAAGGACCTGTGGTGACATCTGCAGCTTTGTCCAATGGGTTGTGAAATCCACCTTCCTCAGCGTCCAAGCCAGAGCATCCTTTAAAGACAAAGTACACTAGCAGGCAGGCTAATGATAATGTTTAGCACGAGGCTGTCTGTTCTTGTTCAAGAACTGAATATACGTGCTCTAATGAATTTTATTTGGAAAGAGCAAATTACCCAAATGAAGGTATTCTTGAGGCCTGACTTGGGTGTAATCGGGACAGAGAATCTGAGTGAACACATGACCTAGCAAACGAATCCGTCTCCATCCTGTTTATCGAGTGCTTGTCAAACCCAGGCTAAAGGGAGAGGGCAGAATGATGCTTCAAAGCCCTGGCAGGTTATGGGGAGGTGGCTATATAAAATTATAATGGAGCTAAAAAGTTCCGATTTCCTAATGACATCACTGTAGTCAACGTGTCCTAGTACAATAATACATCACTCACATTCGCAGCCATGCCAGTGGGGACAGGCCCGCCTTTACGGCACCCATGTAAATGCACAACATACAAAGCTTGATATTGGTAATAAGAGATTGTGCTATTGGTTATTTCTCTACTATAACATACTTTAAAAAAAGATTTATTTTTACTTATGTGTATGAGTGTTTGCCTGTGCGTGTGTGTGTGTGTGTGTGTGTGTGTGTGTGTGCTTTCACATACATGCAGAGTCCATGGAGACCAGAAGATCCCCCTGGAACTGTCAGTACAGAAAGCTGTATGCCATCATGAGGGCTCATCTTTCTAGCTGTTAGCATTTCTGGCACCACCTAGCCAGCCCCAGGGTCCTACGGCCGCGCATGTGCTGTCAATATTCAGGCAAGTACTTAGCCCAGGGTCCTACGACCTTACCTCACTACAGAACCTATGCACACGCGCTGTGTCACTGTGTAAGTCTCTGTCCGCATGTGCCAAGGCCCCTATAAAAACCAGGCTCCGCCCATTCCTCCCTCGCTCTTCACTCGTTCCTTTTCTGAGGGAGGCCACCTATGAACCCTGCCTTTCACCCCATCAATAAGCTTCCTGGTGGGTTATACATTGTGGTTCATTCTCACTACCGCTAAACTACACTAGCCTTACAATATGCTTTTTCATCAGGTGAAAAAGAAACAAATATGGAATAACGACAATAGCTCCTACAAAGAGCTTTTCTCTTGCAAAGAAAACAACACGAACGGGTTGGTTTTCACTGCAGTGCTCTGAAGCAGAAAGCAAATATAACATTGTCTTTGTTTGATAGCTATAGGCTGAAAAGGACCCTCAAGAGACAGTGCAGACCTTCCTGGATGAAGCTGGTCCTGGTGTATCCCCTGCTTTTTCCCATCACTTGGACATTGCTGTTAACATCGTTAGACATTGACGGTCTAACAACACTGAGGGGCTTTGAAGGCTGGAGATCCATGCAAGGGAAATAGTATTTTATATGGGGTAAGGGAACAGGCAGAGATGAGAAGGCTCGATCCGAATCCCAGCTCCACTGTCTGCCCCACAACCCTGACTGCAGCTCAGTATATCCCTTCCCTTCCTACTGAACAAGTCTTCCCTTCAGCCTCAGCCACTTCCCAAGGTTTCCCAGGACTTAGCCCCTCCATCCCCGGCTTTGCTCACCCCAGAGCCTATTGCTGGAGAAATAGAAAGCAGAGGTTGGGGCTGGACAAGAAGACAGAACCTGGCTGTTCATTAGAATAAGAGAAGGGCTTGCTTAAACATGGGGAGTCTGGTCCAATAAGACTTCAAAGTGGGCTTTATTTTCTGTCTTAAAACACACCGGCACCTCTGATGGAGCTCAGGTTATCCCAGCAACCGCATCCCTCTTAGCGGCACAGCTCCAGGAACAGCACAGCTAGGCAGGTCCAATCCTGTGCGGTTCCACCTTCTCACCTGGGCTGTGCTCCAACCCAGTGCCTTGGCTCCAACCCTGGCTGCATTCTGGATGTTGCAGAGAAGATGATGAACAGCAATCTTAAGGAAGAAGAGGAAGGGAGAGAGAATTTAGGAGTGTGTTTGTCTGTTTGTTGAAGGGGGAATGCAGGGAAAGGAGACTTCTGAGTTAGCTGAAGGATCCATGGCATTGGAAATCTGCCCAGCGTCTCTATTTGTCCAAATTATTGTTTTGCTTTGCTTTTTTATGTAGCAAATAAATTTTGAGCACCTTAATTGTGCACGTCATGAAAAGTCCCGGGGAGATTTTTCATGACAAATCAGATAGAATTAATTGTCTGTCTTTCATGAGGTTCACAGACTAAAGGAAAAGAAAACCTATAAACTAAAACCAAAAAAGGCTAGAAAAAGTTCATATGCATTAGCCATACAGAATAGGGCTGACTGGAAGAGGGAAGGAGAAGTCAGAAGAAGCCATTTTGAAAGGGACTTGAAAGCCAAGTGTGTTTGCAGCAGAAAAGTGCAGAAATGAGAGAGGCCGATGAGCAGAGTCTCATGAAGATGACAAAAGGTCACCACCATGTCTCAGACCTGAGCAGATCAGATGAGACCTGTGCATACCTGAATAGAAGCTGTAGCATCATGAGGATGTCATGAACTCATGTTTAGCAAACCTCCGGCCCAGGCTCGCATGCTTCTACTGCCTTAGAGTGCCACGTTCGGAGTTCCTGACTACTTCAGTATTTCCATTTCTGGGTCTGCTTTAGCAACTGACGGCCATTGTGTTGTATGCCTGAGTACTGGCCTGGAACACTCTAACGTGGAGGAATAATTGCCTGCTGTTTTGGAGGGTCTTCTTTACTCTGCTTAGAGGCTAGTGATACTGTTGGCATTTTACAGAGGAAGAGGCCATGACAACGCCTGGAGACCTCTGCGAGCTTATGAAAGAAGTGTCCAGTGGTAGCTGGTGTGTTGTTGACTGGATGGAGAGATCCCCTGACAGTTTGTAAGCTTGCTTCTGAATGGACATTTCCAGAAGACTGGACTTTGATTTAGTGAAATGGGTCGGGTAGAATCATTCTTAATGTGCACAGCACGCACTAAGCTGGCAGCTCATAAAAAACAGAAGGATGTAGAAGAGAGAGGAGGGCCATGAACATGTAAGCTTTGCTTTTCTCGAGTAAATGCGATTTTTGCTGCACCAGTCTCTGATGGTTAACAGGTTCTACAGCCTTCCAACACTGGCCCGAGCCAGCAGCTCCCCAGGGTTTAGATATGAATAGACGCCATTTCAAAAGCACAGTTTCAGGTTTGCAGAGAATCCCCACTGATACCCTATGAACTTTTGCTAATATTTTTTTTATCAATTTGTATCTCTACCATTAGAGATCCCCTACTGATCTTTTTAAAAAAGATTTGTTTATCCGGGTGTTGTAGTGTATGCTTTTAATCCCAGAATTTAGGAGGAAGAAGCAGGTGAATCTCTGTGAGTTTGAGGCCAACCTGGTCTACATAGTTCCAGGACAGCCACGGCTGTTACACAGAGAAATCCTGTCTAGAAAAACAAAAAATATGTATTTAGTCTTTTTCAAAAAAATATTTCTTGTTTTATGTGTATGTGTGTTTTGCCTGCATATTTGTCTGTGAACCACATGGGTGACTGGTGCCCACAGAGGTCAAAGGTGAGCATCAGATCTCACTGAACTGTAGTTAGAGATGATTATGAGCCACAGTATGGGTGCTCGAAGTGGAACCCAGGTCGCCTGGAAAAGCAGCCAGTGCTCTTAACTTCTAAGCTATGTTTCCAGCCCTGGGTGAAATGTTCTTATTAGTTATACTCAAGCATATTCTGATTGCCATCATTTTTTTTCCTGCATGTTCTTTTTCTGCCCTGACATGCCATGTCATACTTGACTGTCATGTCTCCTTAGGCTCCTCTGCCTTTCTGTTGGGGGAGACTGCTTATTTGTTCCTGCTGCCCAGACCTGAAATGATCACACAAAAACTGTATTAATTAAATCACTGCTTGGCCAATCACTTAAGCATATTGCTAGCTAGCTCCTATATCCTAAACTAACCCATCTTCATTAATCTGTGCATCACCACGAGGTCATGGCCTACCAGCAAAGTTTCAGCAGGCTCCAGTAGAGGTGTCTGTTTCCTGTGGTGGGCTACATGGCTTCTCTCTGGCTCTGTCTACTCTCTCTATATGTATCTCTTCCAGCCTGGCTATGTTCTGTTAAGCCATTGGCCGACAGCAGCTTCTTTATTAACCAGTGGTATACAGAGGGGAATCCCACAGCGCCTTCCTTTGTAGCCCTTGATAGCACTGCGCTCTATCACTCAGATACATTTATGACATCTGTTTGTTGGAATTGGTCTAATATGTTTCTCATAATTAGACAGAATATTGGAAGGAAGAGCACAAGATAAATACCTTTTTTTAAAAAAATCTAGTTCTCTTATTGCTTTATATACATCTGTTAATTAAGTATGGATTCATAGGGCAAACAGAGTATTGATGAGGATTCTGAATACTGTGTGCTCTATGAACCTAAAACTGTCTTTTAAAAGTGACACCAACTAGTTTAAAGCATAGTTGACACTTTATCACCGGCTCTTTGATGCACACCCTTTCTGCTCTCTGTACTAGTGAGGCCCACCTACCATCACTAAAGCAAGATCGTCACCTCGGGTGCCTTTTCCTGCCTGCTGCTAAGCCCATCTCCAGCAGCAATGGGGAAGGATGCACCCTTCGACCACAGATAAAGGCTTGGGACTAGAGGAAGGGAGGGGTCTTCTAGACCTCCACAATGACATTATAGCGAATAAGTTTTAGGAATGTGTTAAAACAACCACATTTGTGGGCTAGGCAGGTGGTACAATAAGACAATTTGCTTGCCAACATGAGGACCTGCGTGACATTTGACCTGTGTCAGTGACCTATGATCTCATGCATTTCATTTACTTCTCTGCTAAGTCAAGAGTGGAGGATAGATATAACACCCACATCTCAGCATAACCAGAACAGACTTCTCAACACTGCATCTTTCCCCCTCAAACTCTCAGTTCGTCTTTCTTAAGAGATACTATTTTTTTTGTCATGGAAACATTCACCTTTATTTTTGTTTTTAGATTGTCTGTGTACCTCAAATAAAAATAAATTTAAGCGTTAAATGTAAAGGCAATTTGGTTTTTGAATTGTGTCTTATTTGTTTTGTCATTGTTGTTCTTTGCACTAAGATTTAAAAAAAAACATCCAAATTAATACATATGGGCCAATTATGATGATTCTAGATTACAGGATTGTCATGGGTATTTTTACTCCCACTCCATGTATTTGTGTAACGCAATGCTTGAACAAATCTTAGAGACACTGTGTGACGCTTTTAAAGAGGAAATAAAAAAAGCATGGGAAAGATGGGAGTAATTTCTCAGGTCTGTTAGAACCCTGGGGAAAGGTGATGTCAGAGGAAGAGGAAGAAGGCCCGTTTCTTTGAAATAAAAGAATAAAAAGATAATTATAGAGACTTAAAAAAAAACAACATAGTTGGGGCTTCACACCAGATGTTCAGATGGCCTCCATCATTTCAGAAGGAACAAGAGAAAAATCATTTCCAGTGTACATTCTTTTATAAAGAAAATCACGAAGCACATGGGATTCAGGTTCTGAAGCAACTAAATGTTTTGATCTGAGTGCTGACTTGGCATGCCGGTGGGGTAACGTCATTATTGCCAACACAGATAATTGTAGATCATAATGTCGCTGGATGACGTGTGAGGCGTGAAGACAGGAGTCCACGAGAACAACAGTGGCGAAGGCCGTGCTGGCATGACCTATGTGCCAGGCTGCAGACACACGCCTCCCAGGCACTTCTGACGTGGCCTTCTGCTGCTACTGTTCCCTTCGGATTCGCTGTTGTGTGTTTGACAAGGTAGCTCTGGTGAGTCTTGGCTACTGTGTTAACCAGGCTGGCCTTGAACTGACAATAATCCTCCTGGCTATGCCGCCCCAGTGCTGAGATGACAGGAATTTGTTACCACGCCCCACTCCGCCTGATATTTTTAAATCAAGGGCTTCTAAAATTTACAGAAATCCCAACAGTCACATTGCTGGGGAATGGCAAGCATGGGGTCCAGTCAAGCTCGCATGGCAAAGGCAGATGATTTCTAACTCAGGAAGCTGTTTTTCTGGAGATGACTGGCTCTTTCCAATGGAGAGCTACCTTGTCACAGTTCAGCCACTTCGCCGAGATCCTTGTTTGTGTAAGCATATTCAAAGACCACACTGAAGAGTCCTCCAAGTGTCCTCTGCAGAATGAAAAGTGAGTTTCCTCTATCTTGGTTCTTGCATCTTAGGTTACTTTCATTTTTGCAAACTCAATTTCTTCCTAAATCGTTGGAATGGCACCGTTAGCCCAGCCTGGACAAAGTATCCATCCTTATCGCTTCTTGCTTGGTAATGTGACCCCAGGATGTGGATCCAAGACCTCACTCTCAGTGCTGACACACATTCTCTTTGCCCTTGGTCAGTCTGTCTGCTCCTGTGTCCCTAAACGTATAAATCCAGCAGTGGGAACTTCATTCCAGCATCCCAAGGACCATCACGTTTACATTTTAAATATTGAAAAGGCCCTTGACAGAACATCAAATAGAAGGGTCACGTGGGTCAGTGACATGGCTCAGCCTAGAGAGGTTCCTGCCACCAAGTCTGATGACCTGAGTTTGATCCCCAGAACTCACTTGGTAGAAGGAGGCAAACTACTCTACTTCTGCAAATTGTCCACTGACCTACACACGCACAAACACTCTCTCTCTCTCTCTCTCTCTCTCTCTCTCTCTCTCTCTCTCGTACACTCATGCACACACAAATAAATAAATAAATAGATGTAAACAAATTCTTTTCAAAAAGAAGTATGAAGTACAAATAATTTTTATTGTTTACAGCAGGTCTAGTCTCTATGGGGTGATATAATGAATTGTAAATCTCTTCCCCCAGACAAGCTCCCCATCTGGCTGGCACCAGGCTTCAACTTTCCCTTCTCGAGCATGAGAGTCCTGGGCAAATTCCAGTTTCTCAAGATCCATTGTTTCAATGGATGATTTCAGTGGAGTCCGATGGCAAAGGGAGGGTCATAGGTTTCTCTGTAGCTTCTTCACCCTTGCCAGGACGGCCGTGGTTAGGTGACTTAAACAAGAGAATGGATTATTAGACAGTTCGAGACCAGAGAGACGTCTCTGAGCCTTTTCTTCTCGGCTTGTAGATCACCATGTAACCTCTATCTACTTCCTCCGTTCATGTGCATCGTGTGTGTCTCCTCCTCTTCCTACAATGACATTTCCGGTGTTTTTAGAGTCCACTTCTTTGGGTGCTTACATTTTTAAAGGCTATTGTTGTGTAGCTATTTCCCCTGGACTGAAACATTCCTTCATGGAGGAAGGATGTGCTTAAAGCTACAGAAGTACCTAAAGTATGTAAGATTTGGGAAACTCAGAAAGTCACGTGATTCACAGGCTCCCATTGGGCAAACAGTTGCTAATGGAGAGGCTGAAGCTGTCTGGTGAGGCATCTTGATGTGTCATCAGGGATGCTGACGAGGGCTCGTCAGTGGTCCAGGAGCTATGTCTGATTCACCCACACCTGAAAGTAACCCCTCGTCCATGCTTCTGTAAGAAATTCCAATAAACTCACTGTTTCACCAAGTTGCACTAGAGTGGGATTCTTTCTGTGGATTGTTGCAGATGCCCTATCTCTGATGAATAGGTGCTTGTTCATATATCTGGGGTTCCCAAAGACTTGTCCAATAGCAGTTTCTAGCATAGCTATATTTTAAAGAAGGAAGGGGAAAGCATGTCCCAGAATAGGAATGTGCTGTTGAGCTCCAGGAAAAGCAGAAAAGTGATGGGTCTTAAGGCTCACAACCCTTTATAAGACATTTCCATGGCCTCTGCCTCCCTCACATTTGTAGCACAGGGATTTTTTTTTCTGTATGATGAAGCCCAAGTGGGGAAGGGCTTCCAATATTTCTCTGCAAAGTGGCTTCTTTTATATATTGATTGCTTTAAATTTATTTATTTAGGTTTTTCGAGACAGGGTTGTCCCTTTGGTAGCCCTGGATGTTCTCGCTCTATAGACCAGGCTGGCCTCAAACTCAGAGATCCTCCTGCTTCTGCCTCCCTAGTGCTAGGATTAAAGGTGTGTGCCATCACTGCCCAGATAATTATATTTATTATTAATATGTGTACATACATCTGTGTATGTGCTCACGTCATGGCACGTGTGTGGAGTTCAAGGGGCAACTTTGTGGAGTCATTTCTCTTCTGCCTCTGTACGGGTTTATATGGGCATTGAACTTAGATCGTAAGGCCTGGGTAGCAAACACCTTATCCACTGAGTCATCTTGTCAGCTCCTATATTAATCTTTTGTGGGGAGTGGCTTGGGATGGGGTCTCACTGTGTAGCCCTGGCAGGTCTGGAACTTGCTTTGTAGACCAGACTGGACTTGACCTCGCAAGATCCTCTTGTTTCTGCCTCCCAAGTGCTGGGCTGAAGGGGTGGGTAACACCATTTCTCCCTATGTTCTAACCTTGGCGTAGCTTTCCTCGGTCCTCACTCTCCTGCCACGATGGGTTATATTTCTCAGACTGAATTATTCGTTTTCATTTTAAACAACACATTCCTTTCTTTCTTCTTGTTTCTCACTAGCGTAGTTTTTATTGTTTTTAAATCTTAGACAAGCCGGGAACCCTTTCTACACCCCTTCTTTGCTCAGGCAGTTCTTCAAGTTCAGTTCCGGATTTGAGATTTTGTTTCATCCCTTTTGATTCCACAAAGCCCAGCTAGAAAGTTCATGAGAGAAAAGGAAACCTACAATACTCTACATATTTCCTTACAGTCTCTGCTGCTTTCTTCTTTCCTGATATTCTAAGATCCCTCAGATTCTTTGTATGTGTGGGAAGGTATGGACGCATGAGTGCAGTTACCCATAAAGCCCAAAGACGGCATCAGGTTCCCTGGAGCTGGAGTTACAGGCTGTTATGAATCGCCTTATGTAGGTGCTTGGAATCGAACTGCGGTCCTCTGGAGAAGCAGCACTCTTACCTGATGGGCCAGCTCTCCAGCGTCCATACTGTTGTTTCATTCATGGCTTGTCGTGGGCTTGGGAGAGGCTCATCAGTGAGATGCCCGCCTTGCAGACATGAGTGCCTGGTGTGTAACACCAGCTCCCATGACAACTGGGATGGCACCGCATTCTGTAACCCAGCACTGGGGTGGAGGAAGAAAGCCAGATCCTTGGGCGGTGGTGGCGCATGCCTTTAATCCCAGCACTTGGGAGGCAGAGGCAGGCGGATCTCTGTGAGTTCGAGACCAGCCTGGTCTACAGAGCTAGTTCCAGGACAGGCTCCAAAACCACAGAGAAACCCTGTCTCGAAAAAACCAAAAAAAAAAAAAAAAAGAAAGCCAGATCCTTGGACTCTATGCAGGGAGGAGGCCATTCAGAAAGACCTGATTGAGACCTCTGGCCCCACACACTTATATCTGCATATTTATAAGCCACATTAACAAGTACATATAGCACGTATGTGCGCGAGCACACACACACACACATGCACACACACATGATATCTTTTTACCACATAAACCAAGTAAAAAACTGAAAACTTATGTGGAAAAAGTCGCTGAGTTAATTATAAAAGGCAAGCTGAGACTTCGTCAACTAGCAGGCATAGACCCAGCAGAAATTATAGTGCCTTTCACTGCTGATGAACTAAAGAAATTATGGGAAGATAATGAACCATGGCAAAGAGCTTGTGCTAGTTTTTTGGGAGATATTAATAACAATTATCCAAAAAGCAAGAGGCTTAACTTCATAAAGAGAACTTC